>NC_079189.1:572079433-572154433 GCF_029499605.1 Hyla sarda | reverse complement strand
AGCGTGTGCCATGTGCAGTATGCGCTCCTCACTGAGTGCCAGGGCCCCCCCATTCAGGAGATGGCAGGGGGTCCCAGCAGTCAAGCCCCCTACGTTCAGTTACTTATTCCCTCTCCTGTAGATAGGGGATACGTTTATTTTAGCTGGAAGGGGGTCTAGCACTGACTTCTAGGCATGTTACCTCCAACAGGTGGCACTAGAGAGCAAGCTCTTTTCCTTTTGGAGGAGAACTACTTGCATATTTCCAGTGGAGCATTGCATGGCCTGTAAGGTTATGTTCACACTACAGAATCGCCACCCAAAAAAATAGTCCTGGTAGAAATACCATCTCCTGTGGGTGCTGCGCTAGGAAGTTCGGAGTATGCCGTCGTCATAGGCAGCAATGCATTTCCGAGTGAACTCCACCAAAAGAATGAACGTGTTAATTAAAAATTTTAAAAAAAATCCGTCACAGAACATGGTGCAGCTGAATTCTATTGAAAACAATGGGGCACTGCTGCACCGGAATTTGCAAATGAAATTTCTCCACTCAAATATTCTGTACCTCATGCCAATTAGGCGCTCTCTTCAAGGAGAACACACTGAATAATGGGAATTACTGAAATTGTATTGTAAAAACATGTCTCAACACCTATCTATATATCTTATTTGGGGGCAAAAAAAATATTATCAAGAGAGTTCCCTCAGTTGGGAGCCAGTAAGATGGCAGACTGTCTATCCATATACATCACTTGACTGGCCGACAGGTAACAGGACATTTTCCTCCCTGCAGATGAAATATAAGGAGTTTCCCAAACCTTTAATATCCTGAAGTAGTGACTGGCATTCCTTTTCAGCGAGTCGCCCCTTTTGGCTCCCTATTTACTTGCACATCTGAGCTTTATTTCTAGGTGGGTGAAGGTCAGTCCTGCTGCTGGTGGCCCTTCTGGGGACATTATTGAGCACAGGGGATCAGGTGGAGCCCAGAACCAGTGTTTTGGGGGAGGACGATAGGTCAGCAGGGTGACATCGCTTGGTGTTTTCAGAAAGTGACTGTGTGGTACAATTCCGAGCATATAGGTTTTTTTCCTTGTAGGAATCAAAAGTGCGTTAAGATGCACTTTTCAGTCCTTTAAAAGGGGTAATCTACTGCCCCAGCACTCAGAACATTTTGTTCCGAACGCTGGGTGCGGGCTGTGGAAATCGTGATATCATGGCCACGCCCCTTGTGACGTCACGCCACGTCTCCTCAATGCAAGTCTGTGCAAGATGTGATGGCCCCTTCGAAAGACTTGCACTAAGGGGGCGTGACTTGACGAGAGCAGTGACTGACGTCACAACCGCTGCAGCCCGCACCCAGCGTTTGGAACAAAATGTTCTGAGCACTGGGGCAGTGGAGTACCCCTTTAAAAAGCTGCATACAGGGAAATAAACCAAACACTCGTTTTAGACTATGTTTGGTCCACTGATCCAGTACAGGTCACTGTATATATGAACACATGAACATCTGATCGGTATACTTTGGACTAGGGATGTCCCAATACGATAGTTGGTAGACATTTACACGGGTACTTGCGCTCTTCGTCTGCTTTGTGATGCTGCCACGTGATAATATAACATTTCACTTCAAGGAAATGGAGCTAAGGAGAAGGTCCTGCACCACTAACCGAGGATGGAGAGGCCTCAACACGCGAGTGAAGGGATAGGGAGCAGGATTGTCTTTATTTTGCTTTTGGAGGAGGCTTATTGGGGGAAACTACTTAAAGGGGGCATCTACCTAAAACTGGGGGGTCTCTACCTATCTTCTGGGTGCTTCTACCTGAAAGGGAAAGATTCCATATGTTACTACCTACTGGAAGCCTCAACTTAAACGGATTTTCCAGGATTTTTTTTTTTTTATTTGACTATGCTACAGGGTCTGTAAAGTTAGTGTAGTTCATAATATAGTGTCTGTACCTGTGTGTGACGGTTTTCTCACAATTCGTCTGTGATTTTCACCCCAATATTTATTTTTAACAGCATACAAAATGCCTGTGGTCTCAGATTTTTCCCAGGTTGCAATGCGGCAGAGACCTGACTCACTAGTCAGCTGATGACAAGGAGCCTGTCTGCTTCAATGGGGGGAGGGATCGCTTGTTGGGAGAGAGATCAATCTGCAACTAATGCAACAGCTGTAGGCACCCTGATTGAAAACCACAGGTCTTCTGAATGGATGCAGCTCATTTATGTTTCAATGAGTGGGGTGGCTGATGTGTGGGAGGGAGGAAAATGGAATTATGGGATTTATAGAAAAAAAAAAAACGGAAATACCAGTTCACAAAAAGCTAGCCACAGTATTATGGTAATCTCACAACATAGCCATTTAGCCCCAAGACAAGCGCAGATCCTTCCTAAGCATGTCCATTACTGTCTGCCAGGTACGTACTAAAATCACCTTATGGTGGATAACCCCTTTAAATATATTTTGGGGGCTTGTACCTAAAAGGAGAGGATTCCTTATCTATCAGTGATTTCTACCTAATAGGGGGCATTTCCTACCTAACCATCATTTGTGGCTTCCTACCTAAAGGGGGGGGGGGGATTCTTACTAACTACTGGGGGCACATGAGGGCCTCATGTTAGACTTTAGCCAAAGGCTTTACAAAGCCTGGAGTCACAAAAAAAACATAAGTATCGGTAATTGGTATTGGTGCACTGGTCCTCTGTCTTAACAAAATGGTATCAGGACATCCCTAATTCAGACCAGAAAAGTAATGGGTGTGGACATATCCTAAGAAAGCTGAGTGCCAATTCCTCAGGGAGCTGCGATGGAGACAGTACTGAATGACACCAGGCTTTCCTGGAAACAGATAACGCTAACAAGGAATTGCACTTCTCAGTCCACAAGTATTGGCAGAAAGTGTTTTGTCCAGTAAACAGTTGCGCTATTTGTAAACCCGCCCTTAAGACCGGTTGGGTGTTGCGTGCATTAGGCCGCAGCACATCGCACATAACCTGTATGCAGTCAGCCTGCTGTAGACACGGACTGCGCTTATTTTCCCAATGTGCGGATCAAGCGCCGTTACGACCTCTCTTCTCCATAATCACTTCCCACCTAATGCTGAAGGTCATGTGAAGGACACGCTCGCTCTCCTATCCAATATCCCTCATGTTTTTATGGCTCTGACAGGGTTGGTGTGATTGAAAATCTTTCTAACATACCAGTTGGCAATTGGCGGTATATGTGCTGCAGACACATGGTATCTATTAGAGAGCTGTTTTACCAGCATCGTTCTGTTAACTTCTATAACAGCTGTCAGTGCGGACAGGACCTCGGGGAGGCATCAACTGGATGTGGGAATGAAAGGATTAAATACATCTGATTCATTGTTCTACATGATGGAACCAGCGGCTACAGGGACCACGTGAGAAGATCTCTATTACGTGCATGCAATGTAACCAGCATTCAGAAATACTGCAGAAAAATACGTTGGTTTCTATGGATACAGTACTATTCCTATGTCAGAATAATAACCTAACAGCATATACAAGTGATAAAATATACTTCCTTATTATAGATAACAGTCACTTTCTTGTACATAGGGGCAGTATTCTAATAGTTCTATTCTTGAACATAGGAGCAGAATTATAGTAGTTATATTCTTGTATATAGGGGCAGTATTATAGTAGTTATATTCTTGTATATAGGAGCAGTATTATAGTAGTTATATTCTTGTATATAGGAGCAGTATTATAGTAGTTATATTCTTGTATATAGGGGCAGTATTATAGTAGTTATATTCTTGTATATAGGGGCAGTATTCTAGTAGTTCTATTCTTGTACATAGGGGGCAGTATTCTAGTAGTTCTATTCTTGTATATAGGAGCAGTATTATAGTAGTTATATTCTTGTATATAGGGGCAGTATTCTAGTAGTTATATTCTTGTACATAGGGGGCAGTATTCTAGTAGTTCTATTCTTGTATATAGGGGCAGTATTATAGTAGTTATATTCTGGTATATAGGAGCAGTATTATAGTAGTTATATTCTTGTACATAGGAGACATATAGTAGTAATTATATTCTTGTATATAGGAAGCAGTATTATAGTTGTTATATTCTTGTACAAAGGAGGCAGTATTATAGTAGTTATATTCTTGTATATAGGAGCAGTATTATAGTAGTTATATTCTTGTACATAGGAGCAGTATTATAGTAGTTATATTCTTGTATATAGGAGGCAGTATTATAGTAGTTATATTCTTGTATATAGGAGACAGTATTTTAGTAGTTATAATATTGTACATAGGAGGAGTATTATAGTAATTATATTCTTGTATATAGGAGCAGTATTATAGTAGTTATATTCTTGTATATAGGAGCAGTATTATAGTAGTTATATTCTTATACATAGGAGGCAGTATTCTAGTAGTTATATTCTTGTATATAGGAGCAGTATTATAGTAGTTATATTCTTGTATATAGGAGGAAGTATTATAGTAGTTATATTCTTGTATATAGTTGGCAGTATTATCGTAGTTATATTCTTGTATATAGGAGCAGTATTATAGTAGTTATATTCTTGTATATAGGGGGCAGTATTATAGTAGTTATATTCTTGTATATAGGAGCAGTATGATAGTAGTTATATTCTTGTATATAGGAGGCAGTATTATAGTAGTTATATTCTTGTATATAGGAGCAGTATTATAGTAGTTATATTCTTGTATATAGGAGCAGTATTATAGTTATTATATTCTTGTATATAGGAGCAGTATTATAGTAGTTATATTCTTGTACATAGGAGGCAGTATTATAGCAGTTATATTCTTGTATATAGGAGCAGTATTATAGTAGTTCTATTCTGGTATATAGGGGCAATATTATAGTAGTTATACTTTTAGGCAAGCGAAAAGACGGGGTGGCACCACTGTGGGGCGTATCACGCAAATAGATGAATTAAACATAGAAGGTTGATGCAGGATGAGGCTATGGTGTGCATAAAAGCAGGAAAAAAACAAGTCCAAAATTGTACAACAAGTAGAAAAATGGCTTTAGCACTCACCATAAAAAATGTCTTCTTAAACACCGGCTCTCGGCATGGAAGAGAAAAAAGAACTGCACAGCAAAAAGCTGAGCGGCGTGACAGTAACAAGCCCTGTTTCGCGGTCTTCCTGGAGGCCAGAGGAAGTGGGAAGCCCGCAAAACAGGGCTTGTTGCCGTCACGCCGCTCAGCTTTTTGCTGTGCAGTTCTTTTTTCTCTTCCAAGCCGAGAGCCGGTGTTTAAGAAGACCTTTTTTATGGTGAGTGCTAAAGCCATTTTTCTCCTTATTATAGTAGTCATATTCTTGTATATAGGGGCAGTATTATAGCAGATATATTCTTGTATATAGGAGGCACTATTATAGTAGTTATATTCTTGTATATAGGAGCAGTATTATAGTAGTTATATTCTTGTATATAGGAGCAGTATTATAAGTTATATTCTTGTATATAGGAGCAGTATTATAGTAGTTATATTCTTGTACAGAGTCGTCTCTAGACTTTTTGAGGCCTTAGGCGAAAATAAATCTGAGGCCCCCCAAGCACGATAAAAATAAGAAAAAAAATGGCAATATTAAAATTAACTGTATAAATTGCATATTTTAAGGCAAACTTTAATATATATCATAACCTCGCTATTCACAGCTCTTGAAATCTTATTTTTCTGTTTAAATTATTCTACAAAATATCTATACACAAACATTGGGTATAGATGAAAAAAATAAAATGTGTCTGACTACCCAGTTATTCTTGTTGGTGTCTCCTAAACTGTCAACAAGGTATTCAAAGAACACTATAGAATCAGGAATACAAAAGTGTACTCCTGACCCTATAGTGGTAAATTATTCAGCACCCCACATCCACTTTAAATTTAGAAAAAAGGCAACACCAACATTTTACTGTAAAAAAAATAATTTTTTTTACAATAACATGCTGGAGTAGACCCCAATGTTACCTTTTCATAAAGGGTAAATGGAGAAAAAGCCCGCCAAAATTTGTAGTGCAATTTCTCCCGATTACGGAAATACCCCATAGGTGGTCCTAAACTGTTTCCTTGAAATACGACAGGGCTCCAAAGGGAGAGAGCACCATGCGCATTTGAAGCCTAAATTAGGGATTTGCATAGGGATGGACATAGGGGTATTCTACGCCAGTGATTCCCAAACAGGGTGCCTTCAGATGTTGCAAAACTCCCAGCCTGCCAGGACAGTCAATGGCTGTCCGGCAATACTGGGAGTTGTTGTTTTGCAACAGCTGGAGGCTCCGTTTTGGAAACAGTGGCGTACCTGATGTTTTTCATTTTTATTGGGGAGGTGGGTTTACAGTGAGTTTCCTGCTGGGAGTTTGAGCTGCAGCGGAAAATTTGCTGCATCTCAAACTTGCAGCGTGAGACTCGCTGTAAACCCGCCCATGTGAATGTACCCTGTGCAAACCTGTTGCAAAACTACAATTCCCAGCATGCCTTTTGGCTGTCCGTGCATGCTTGGAGTTGTAGTATTACAACATCTGGAGGGCCACAGTTTGGGGACCACTGTGCAGTGGTCTTCAATCTGTGCTATTCCAGATGTTGCAAAACTACAACTCCCAGAATGCCCAGACAGTCCAGGATTGCTGGGAGTGTAGTTTTGTAACATCTGTCCCTTCAGATGTTGCCGAACTACAACTCCCAGTATGCCTGAGCAGTCTGGGCATGCTTGGAGTTGAAGTTTTGCAACATCTGGGGGGCTACAGTTTGGACACCACTACTTAGCGTTCTCCCAACTGTTCTCCAGTTGTTTCAAAACTACAACTCCCAGCATGCCCAGTTGTCCCCTGCTGGTAACAGTAAGACTTCTGCCAGTTAACTCGTGCGATGCCGCGCATCGCCGGGTTAACTGCATGACATATATAAATGTCATGATGCGCGAACTACCTGCACATCATGACATTTATATATGTCATTCTGCGGGAACGGGCTAATTACACGATTTAGGCAGCCACGAGGCCCTTTTTAGCGCGAGGCCTTAGGTGCCCGCCTAAACTGCCTAATTAGAGAGCAGCCTCTGTTCTTGTACATAGGAGGCAGTATTATAGTAGATATAATCTCTTATATGGAGGTAATATTGTCACAGCTATTTTCCTGTAAATAGAGAGCAGTATTATAGTAATTATATTTTTGTACATAGGAGACAGTATTATGGTAGTTATATTCTTGTATATAGGGAGCAGTATTATAGTAGTTATATTCTTGTACATAGGAGGCAGTATTATAGTAGTTATATTCTTGTACATCGGGGCAGTATTATAGTAGTTATATTCTTCTACATAGGAGCAGTATTATAGCAGTTATATTCTTGTACATAGGAGCAGTATTATAGTAGTTATATTCTTGTACATAGGAGCAGTATTATAGTAGTTATATACTTGTACATAGGAGCAGTATTATAGTAGTTATATTCTTGTACATAGGAGGCAGTATTATAGTAGTTATATTCTTGTACATAGGAGGCAGTATTATAGTAGTTATATTCTTGTACATAGGAGTATTATAGTAGCTATATTATTGTACATAGGAGGCAGTATTATAGTAGCTATATTATTGTACATAGGAGGCAGTATTATAGTAGCTATATTATTGTACACAGTAGCAGTATTATAGTAGTTATATTCTTAGAAAAGGAAAAGGATCCAATAATAGCATGGAACATTATATATTTCTTTTATTATGGTTAGTATACCTTATTTTAGCTGCACAGATAAGTGCATCCGACTACCCTTTGCTATGCAGAGGCATCTTTGCAAAATAACCTATATCATGCAGTATACATTTTTAATAACATGAAAGATTATAGACAACATATACTATTGAATGCCTGTACAATAGCATAGACTGGAGCCATCTCCTGGGATGTGTATTTCTAATGGAAGCTGAAATGTGATGTGAACAGAGCCTTATTACAAAAAAAAAACCTGAATGTGTCACATATCAAAACTAATTACCTAAATATTGCACATACCAATCTATATTAAATTGGCAGGATGGTTGTTAACTGATACTTAATGGGGAGGGGAAGTACGGGTGAAGAGTGTTCGGAGGGGAGGGGGAGGATGCCACCATTAGAGGGTCCTAAAGCGCTGCCTTTTTGGGAAAGTTAGAAGAAAGTTAAGGACGCACTCAAGATAAAAGCAGAGGCGGCCAGACGAGGACTGTCATAACAATACACTTTGCACACAAACATCTCTGCCCATAATAAAGCTCTGTTCTCAGATACTAACACAGTGCGTCGTCTGCCGTCGCTGTCACGGTACAAGGCGTACCATCGTAAAAAGCCAAACAAGTGTGGTCTTGTACAGACTGGGGCTGGTGGGTCTCGTCATGAAAGAATCCTTATCATTCTGGACAAAGGTTCATGGCTGGAAATTCTGCAGCTTTACATTACAGGAAGTATTCATGTTTCGGACAAAAACTGTAGGAAAATTATATTATATATATATACATACATATATATATATATATATATACACACACACACACACACACACAGTGATTCCTCAACTTACAATGGCCTCAACATACAATAGTTTCAACATACAATGGTCTTTTCTGGACCATTGTAACTTGAAACCAGACTCAACATACAATGCTATGGAATCTGCAAAACGTGTCAATGGCTGGAAGAACGACCAATCAGAATGGATATTTCACTGGTAAAACCGGTGTATTCCAAAAGTGCATGCACTGACTGGTGTCTGGTAGCGCCCCCTACAGTACAGGGAGGTATGACATGTTCTGTACTCTTTACCTGTACCAGGGTTAGCTGCTCCTTTGGACACCAGGTGAGGGCGGCTCCATTTTCCATTTTTTTTTAGGACACTGCGTGTTCTGTACAGGACCCTGAAGAAGCTCCTGTCCTCTACATAGACCAGTGTTTCCCAAAGAGGGTGCCGCCAGCTGTTGCAAAACTACAACTCCCAGCATGCTGAAAAATGTTGGTGCTATATATAAGAAATACTCCTCTAGAACCAATATCCACCCGACACCTAACCAATATCCACCCGACACCTAACCAATATCCACCCGACACCTAACCAATATCCACCCGACACCTAACCAATATCCACCCGAAACCTAACCAATATCCACCCGACACCTAACCAATATCCACCCGACACCTAACCAATATCCACCCGAAACATCACCAATATCCACCTAACCAATATCCACCAACACCTAACCAATATCCACCAACACCTAACCAATATCCACCAACACCTAACCAATATCCACCAACACCTAACCAATATCCACCTAACCAATATCCACCCGACACCTAACCAATATCCACCTAACCAATATCCACCCGACACCTAACCAATATCCACCCGACACCTAACCAATATCCACCCGACACCTAACCAATATCCACCCGACACCTAACCAATATCCACCCGACACCTAACCAATATCCACCCGACACCTAACCAATATCCACCCGACACCTAACCAATATCCACCCGACACCTAACCAATATCCACCCGACACCTAACCAATATCCACCCGACACCTAACCAATATCCACCCGACACCTAACCAATATCCACCCGACACCTAACCAATATCCATCCGACACCTAACCAATATCCACCCGACACCTAACCAATATCCACCCGACACCTAACCAATATCCACCCGACACCTAACCAATATCCACCCGACACCTAACCAATATACACCTAACCAATATCCACCGACACCTAACCAATATCCACCGACACCTAACCAATATCCACCCGACACCTAACCAATATCAGCCCAGTAAGAATCCAATATCCATACAATACCCACTCTACAAATATCCAATATCCATCTATCCAAAATTCAATCCAGTTTTGCAACAGCTGGAGGCACACTGGTTAGGAAACCCTGGTCTAAAAAAAAATTGCATCTCCGTATAGTACTCCTGCAGGGGTAGTTTATATTGACAGAAGACTTCAGGCTGGGGCAACAAAGTGCGCAAGAAGCAAAATAGGTGTAAATACATAAGAATACATTTAAAAATAGCGTGGAAACATAGGTAAACCAGGCACAACCACGTTTACCACTATATCCAAACATGACCCCACTGATCCTATCACACTGGTGTTAGGTCTATTCTATAAGAATCAATAAATAAAATACATTATTATTAACGACAACAACAACAACAACAACAACAACAACAACAACAACAACATTATACTACTACTTCTAATACCAATAATTTTTGTTATTATAATATAATAATAATTTTAATAGTAATAATAATAATAGTAATAATAATAGTAAACCTGGAACAACCACCCATATCTCTATACCCAAACATGACCCCACTGATCCTACAGCACTGGTGTTAGGTCAAGTCTATAAAAATACATTATTATTATTATTATTATTAATAATCTTATTATTAATAATATACACACACATATAGGTAATGTAATGAAGCGGATAGGAGAAAATATCCATTTTGGTTCCTTTTACAACAATACTATTAGCGTCTCATTGTTTACTTGTTATTGGTATTTTATTTCTTCCCAACTAATCCTCCCAAGTAGCAGTTCGGGAATATATTTAGGGTCCACATTGAAGGGTGTGGCACATCTTCTACCGGGGGTGACTGGATCCGTGAGTCCATTTTCAGACGTGCCAGCCTGGGAGAGGTGCAAGACGCACATCCTTATGTTTAAGCTGTTGCTGGAAACAGTCACCAGGGAAAGCAGTGTGCAATTACAGGCGCTGTGATGTTCCCTCTAATAATACTTTGCTATGCATACTCAGTGTGGAGACAACTCTCTTCTAAAAAGAGAACAAGGATTTCACCCGTCTATGTCAATCCAAGGCATAAATGTCAGCTATCAGGAGCTGATTAGCAGCGGGTATACAGCTGCGCCGCGCACTTAGACCACAAGCACCAGGGATAAGACACTTATTTTTATTGTCGTTTCAATGGCGCCATGCTTGGCAGTCGTGCTATTCGGCCAGAGATAATGGCATGTGACGCAGGACATCCATGGAACGTACAATTATCCATCTCACTCCCGAGTTTCTATCTGGTTCTGCTTTTCACAAATGGTAATAGAGCAGAACACTTGTATTGTGCTCATACAGCCCTTCAATGCTCTAGCCCACCAGGGATATTGCCATCAGATCCGACACTACTTAATTCCATCCAAAATATTTTCACTAATTTCTTTACCAAGCTATTACTAGCAGCGGGGCTCACACTGCGTGTAACTACGCTACCATTGATTTAAATGGGTCCGCGGACAGACCACAAATCTGACACTATTGCGGACTGTCTGTGGACCCATTCAAATCAATAGCTTAACTCGCAGCGGGATTCCAGCAGCGTGAAACCTGCTGCTAGTAATAGTGCCTGAACGCACCCTAAAGGTGGCCAAACAAATTAAAAACACTTTTTGAACACCTCTAGACACTGGGGTTATTAGAATTGGCTCTTCTCACTACCATGGACTAACAGAGTTATTAGATCTAACCATTTCCCTACTCTAGACCAACAGGGTTATTAGATCTAACTAGAGATGAGCGATCTTACAGTAAATTCGATTTGTCACGAACTTCTCGGCTCGGCAGTTGATGACTTTTCCTGCATAAATTAGTTCAGCTTTCAGGTGCTCCGGTGGGCTGGAAAAGGTGGATACATTCCTAGGAAAGAGTCTCCTAGGACTGTATCCACCTTTTTCAGCCCACCGGAGCACCGGAAATCTGAACTAATTTATGCAGGAAAAGTCATCAACTGCCGAACAGAGAAGTTCGTGACGAATCGAATTTACTGTAAGTTCGCTCATCTCTAGATCTAACCATTTCCCTACTAACAAAAGGGTTATTAGATCTAACCATTTTACTACTCTAGACCACCAGGGTTATTAGCCCTAACAATTTCACTACCCTAGACCACCAGGGTTATTAGCCCTAATAATTTCACTACCCTAGACCACCAGGGTTATTAGCCCTAATTATTTCACTACCCTAGACCACCAGGGTGATTAGCCCTAATTATTTCACTACCCTAGACCACCAGGGTTATTAGCCCTAATAATTTCACTACCCTAGACCACCAGGGTTATTAGCCCTAATAATTTCACTACCCTAGACCACCAGGGTTATTAGCCCTTATTATTTCACTACCCTAGACCACCAGGGTTATTAGCCCTAATTATTTCACTACCCTAGAGCACCAGGGTAATTAGACCTAACAATTTCACTACCAAAGACCACCAGGGTTATTAGACCTAACAATTTCACTACCAAAGACCACCAGGGTTATTAGAGCTAATAATTTCACTATCCTAGACAACCAAGGTTATTAGACCTAATCATTTTACTATCCTAGACCACAAGGGTTATTAGAACAACCACCTGAATACACTAGACTAACAGGGTTATTGGTTATCATCATCTCACTACCCTAGATCACCAGGGTTAAAAGACCTAACCATCTCACTACCCTAGATCATCAGAGTTAGTAAATTGACCATCTCACTACTCTAGACCACCAGGGTTATGAGAACAGACCACCTCACCACCTTAGGCCACCAAGGATCTTACCAATAAATAATATGGTCCCCTCTGCTTCCCATTGGTTTTCCTTTTAGAAGATAAAATAAAAATTGCAAAAAATTCTGGATTTACATGTAACTGAAAGAGGAATAGAATAATGTTGTATCATTAAAGAAGAGCCCTTAGTGGTATTTTAACCTGTAAGTAGTGTATGTAGGACCTCTGTCGCTTTGTGACCTCAACTTGGCCAATGGTCTTCATTGTGAAAAAGTTCCTACCGTATCGTGTCTACAGCTCCATCACACATCTATGTGTCACCATGGCTGCAAACTTCAAATCAGCTGCGTGTTCTCATCCTGCAGTTCTACTGCATGGCTCACATTAAAAATAGATATATTTTATCTGGTAATTTCCCCTACTGGAAACAGGAAGGGGACAGAACATTCAATTGGCTCCCATGGGGTGCCTACAGGACGTATACGGCATCTTATTGCAATGCATAGGGTAAGTACTTTTCATGCCTAGTGGCACATAAACCTGGGTTTCTACACTTGAATACATGTGTTACAAAGTAGTAGTAGCATTATAAGAGATACTGGTAAAAGGTCTAGTAATTTAACTTATGTGTAATTACATTTCCCATGCTTCCCTTCTCCTGGCATTACATTCATGAACCAAGAAGATCAGGATGAGCAGAGGTATAGGTTCCCTCATAGACAAGAAGAAAATGCAGTCTATGGAATTGGACAAAAAAAAACACCCTAAGGCTGGGTTCACACTACGTTTATCAAATATGGTAACCGTATACGGTTTTCCGCAAAAAAAATGTATTCGACCGTATCCGAAACCGTATGCATAGAGAATGCATTGTAAACCGTATTCCAAATGTTGTGTACGGTTGCATCCGTTTTGCCTCGGATACGGTTTTGTCGATTTTTCAACCGTAGGCAAAAACGCTGTCGACCACGTTTTTGCCTCCGGTTGGAAAACCGTATGCGAACCGTATGTGGTTCTTTTAACATTGCTGTCTATGAGAACCGTACACAGAATTTCAGAATACGGTTGTATACGGTTTTTCTAATCCGTTTTTGGAGTTGACACATGCGCAAATTGGAATTTCAATAGAACAATAATAACTTTATTAAATTGCTGGAAAACTGATTCCAACAAAATAGCAAAACCGCACGCAAAAACTGATGCAAACGGATAGAACCGTACGGGGAAAAAACGTATACGTTTTAATTTGGAGTCATACGGTTGTATAAGGTTGCATACAGTTTTTGCCATACGTTTTTTAGCGGAAAACCGTATACGGTAACCGTATTTGAAAAACGTGGTGAGAACCCAGCCTGACTGAAAGGGGTACTCCGGTGGAAAACTTTTTTGTTTTTAAATGAACTGGTGCCAGAAAGTTAAGCAGATTTGTAAATTACTTCTATTAAAAAATCTTTATCCTTCCAGTACTTATTAGCGGCTGTATGCTACAGAGGAAATTCTTTTCTTTTTGATTTTTTTTTGTCTTGTCCACAGTGCTCTCTGCTGACACCTGTGTCCATGTCAGGAACTGTCCAAATTCTTTTCTTTTTGATTTTTATTTTGTCTTGTCCACAGTGCTCTCTGCTGACACATCTGCCCGTGTTAGGAACTGTCCAGAGCAGTATAGGTTTGCTATGGAGATTTGCTTATACAAAACTTTTATTACATTTTTTATAAAAAAATTTTGGGAATAAAATGTTATAAAAAAGCAGATATTTTGGACTTTTTTTTTACGTTCACGCCGTTCACCGTATGGGATCATTTACATTTTATTTTAATAGTACGGATATTTACGCACGCGGCGATACCAAATATGTATATAAAATTATTATTTTTTTACACTTTTTGGGGGTAAAATAGGGAAAATGGGACAATTTACGTTTTTATTGGGGGAGGGGGTTTTTACTTTTATTTTTACACTCTTATAGTCCTCATAGGGGACTATTTATAGCAACCATTCGATTGCTAATGCTGTTCAGTGCTATGTATAGGACGCAGCACTGATCAGGGTTATCGGTGATCTTCTGCTCTGGTCTGCGGGAAGGCAGATCAGAGCAGAAGACTCCCAGAAGACAGCGGAGCCAGGTTAGGGGACCTCCGTCTGCCGTGCAGGATGATCGGATCACCAAGGCAGCGCTGCGGGCGATCCGATCATCCTGTTAAGTGATCGCGATGCTGCAGATGCCGTGATCTGTATTGATCACGGCATCTGAGGGGTTAATGGCGGACATCAGCTGCTGGGAGTTGTAGTTTTGCAACAGCTGGAGGCACCCTGGTTGAGAAACACTGATCTATTACAGGGGTACTCCGGTGGAAAACTTTTTTTTTTAATTTTTTTTAAATCAACTGGTGCCAGAAAGTTAAACAGATTTGTAAATCACTTCTATTAAAAAATTGTAATCCTTCCAGTACTTATTAGCAGCTGAATACTACAGAGGAAATTCTTTTCTTTTTTGGAACACAGAGCTCTCTGCTGACATCACGAGCACAGTGCTCTCTGCTGACATCTCTGTCCATTTTAGGAACTGTCCAGAGCAGCATATATGTTTGCTATGGGGATTTTCTCCTACTCTGGACAGTTCTTAAAACGGACAGAGATGTCAGCAGAGAGCTCTGTGCTCATGATGTCAGCAGAGAGCCCTGTGTTCCAAAAAGAAAAGAGCATTTCCTCTGTAGTATTCAGCAGCTAATAAGTAGTGGAAGGATTAAGATTTTTTAATAGAAGTAATTTACAAATCTGTTTAACTTTCTGCCTTCAGATGATTAAAAAGAAAACGTTTTCCACCGGAGTACCCCTTTAACTATTCCTATATATTTTAACATTGACTTTCTCATATACGTCTACCCATGTATATTAATCCGTCCATCTAATATCCATATAATTCCTATTATAAATCTAACATCCGGGTTTGGTGCCTGCTGGAATAGGTGGTAAATCTTCTACATACATACGCATTTACTGTATGGAAAATATATATGTGTTTCCCCCTTTACAGTGTACAGTCGGCCATGCATCTTGATCCGTGTGACATAAGGTTTAAGCTCTAGAAACTCTCCCAGTTTTTTGCTTTTTGACTGGTTCATGTTTATTTTTGAGAATACGATTCTCGCCTGTAATATTTTCTTTGGGTGGAGGACGTGTGTGAAAGGGAACATAATATTTTTTCTGTAAATATGGCGGAGAAACGTGTTAAGTGTCAAAAAGTTATGGCCCAAAGTTCAACTGCGCACTGAAATATCAGTCGCCAGAGAATTTATTCCAGCCTGGGCTCAGTCTGATTCATGGTGTTCACCGACCCAGGACTCCTAAAGAGAGGACGCAATGTTAAAGGGGTACTCCGGTGGAAAACTTTTTTTTTTTTTTTTTAAATCAACTGGTGCCAGAAAGTTAAACAGATTTGTAAATTAGTTCTATTTAAAAATCTTAATCCTTCCAGTACTTATCAGCTGCTGTATAGTACAAAAGTTCTTTTCTTTTTTTAATTTCTGTCTGTCCACCGTGCTCTCTGCTGACACCTCTGTCCATGTCAGCAAACCTCTCCTGCTCTGGACAGTTCCTATGGGAAATTGTTCCTGCCCTGGACAGTTCCTGACATGGACAGAGGTGTCAGCAGAGAGCACTGTGGAAAGACAGAAAAGAAATTAAAAAAAGAAAAGAACTTCCTCTACATTGTATAGCAGCTGCTTAGTACTGGAAGGATCAAGATTTTTATATAGAAGTAATTTACAAATCTGTTTAACTTTCTGGCACCAGTTGATTTAAAAAAAATAAAAATAAAAAAAAGTTTTCCACTGGAGTACCCCTTTAAAGAGGACCCGGCCGCTCTCCTGACAGGTCTGGTTCAGTGTATTCTTGTATTAGTCCTTTAATAGGCACTGTCAGATATATAAACTTTTTATATGTTGTACATCTTGGCAAAACAATTGTTTCTCTAATATAGGTCTTTATAAAAATGTTCACATTTATATTAAAGAAAACTGCCTTCAAAAATCCCACCACTAGGGGTCCCCATACCTCCCGGGACACTGATGAGTCCCAAAGCAGCATGAGCGTGTCCAAGGGTCATGGACACAAGATGGCTGATGGACAAGGCTGCAGGAGGAACACAACCTGCAGAAACACTGCTGTAACACAGTTTTACCAAACATGTGCCTCCAGCTGTTGCAAAACTACAACTCTATGCATGCCTGGACCGTCAAAGGACATCTGGGTATGCTAGAAGTTGAAGTTAGAGCTGGGCGGTATAAATTATGGCGGTATTTAACTGTATTTTTCTTTTAAATCAACTGGTGGCAGAAAGTTAAAACATACTTGTAAATTACTTCTATTAAAAAATCCTAATCCTTCAGTACTTATTAGCTGCTGAATACCACAGAGGAAATTCTTTTCTTTTTGGAATGCTCTCTAATGACATCACGAGCACAGTTCTCTCTGCTGACGTTATTATAATAATAACGCTTTATTTATTGTTGTCCTTAGCGGGAGTTGAACCCAAGTCCCCAGCACTGCATGGCAGCAGTGCTAACCACTGAGCCACCATGCTGCCCTTAGCATACATCTGCTATGCATGGTTGCTAAAATGGACAGAGATGTCAGCAGAGAGCACTGTGCTCGTGAGGTCATCAGTGTTCTAAAAAGAAAGGAATTTCCTCTGTAGCATTCAGCAGCTATGAAGTACTGGAAGGATTAAGATTTTTTTAATAGAAGTAATTTACAAATATGCTTAACTTTCTGCCACCAGTTGATTTAAAAGAAAAAAAGGTTTTCACCGGAGTACCCCTTTAACCCCATCCTGTCCCTCATTCCATTAACCCCCCTGCTTCCATTACCCCCCTGCACCCATTAACCCCCCTGCTCCTTTCATTTATCCTATCCTGCCCCTTATTCCATTACCCCCTCTGCTTCCATTAACCCCCCCCCCCCCCTCCTCCCCTCCTCATCACCTATGCGCTGATGCGGCTGCTGGGAAGTGCCCGTCATCAGCGCAGTAACGTATGCTTCCTTTGCGGAAGCGTTCAGTGCAGGATGCTGACGCTTCCGCCAGGAGGGAATTTGAAATTTTGATCTAAAGTGCCCACTGCGCTATTATGCGCCACGGCCACTTTAGAACAGTGAGCAGCAGCGGCGCAGCTCACGTGTGTTGTGTGAGGGGGCCCACCGATCTTTCAAAGATCAGCGCCCCCCCCTCACAGGCGGTCTGTCCGCCCCTGAAGCGCTCGCTCCCCTCGGTCCTGCGGCGTGCACTAGGGGCCTCAGGAGCGGGCGCCTGAACTAGAAGAAATGCGGCGCAATGCTCTGCCTTACGCTGCAGGACCAAGGGGAGCGGGCGCTTGTTATGAACACTCCCTGAAGTAGGTGAAGAGAGGGGAGAGGTGGACTGGAGCAGGGAGCCGGTTCAGTGCTCCGGGAAACATCAGAGCCAGGGGATGCAGTTTCTGCGCTTTCCCCTGGCTCTGATTGCAGAGAGGAGCCGGCCTGAAACTGCAGGGGGAGCGGGGATGAGTAGTCTCATCCTGCTCTCCCCTGACAGAGCAGAGCCGTGGGCTCTGTAATTCATTCATGGGTGGGGGGAGGGGCCCCACCGGTATAGCGATATGGGGCAAAATTCATACCGTCGGAGAAAAAAAAAATTTACCGGTATACCGCCCGGCCCTAGTTGTAGTTTTGCAAAAGATATAGACACACAGCAGAAGGCAATGCTGCAACACTGTACCTCCAGCTATTACAAAACTACAAGCCCCAGCATTACAGGACTGCCTAAGGATGATACACAAATGACATAGGAACATATAGAAAATGTATGCATAAAAAAAAAACAAAAAAAAAACACAGTAGTACTTAGCACTAAACCTGTGCACTAATTTAGGAAGATTTAAAGGTTGCCTCTCATCAAATAAACTTTTGATATATTTTAGATTAATGAATGTTAAATAACTTTCCAATAGCATGTTAATGAAAAATATGCTTCTTTCTATTGTATTTTTCCCGATCAGTCCTGTCAGCAAGCATTTCTGACTCATGCTGGAGTCCTAAACACTCAGAGCTGCCAGCCTGCTTTGTTCACAGCCAAACAGGCTGTGAACAAAGCAGGCTGGCAGCTCTGAGTGTTCTCCTTTGTGAACAAAGCAGACTGGCAGCTCGTAGTGTTTAGGACTCCAGCATGAGTCTGAAATGCTTGCTGCCAGGACTGGTAGGGAGACCCCTAGTGGTCATTTCTTCAAAGTGGAAAATTAAATAGAAAGAAGCATATTTTTTAATAACATGCAATTGTGAAGTTATTCTGCATACATTAATCTATAATATATCAAAAGTTTTTTTGATGAGAGGTACCCTTTAAGTTATACACTCACCATATTGTCTTTCGTGGTAGAGTACAGGCTATCTACAATAATCAGTGAGTGTGTGTACAGCATAAATCCAGAGAGGAAAGGGTTAAAGAGCAGGGCTGCCAGGCTCTTGAGAGCACTGAGTCAGCAGATGGAGGGAGGGGGAGGAGTAATCACATTCCTGGCAAGAGAAGGACACACCCCCTCCTTTTGACAAGATAGAAAAGACATTGAGCAGCTGTAATATGCTATATTTAGTGAAATATCGGTGGTAGAGACATAAATTACATGTACATGATCAGGATGAGGTACTGAGAAACGTAACTTTTTTTTTGAGAGATCTGACAGGTACGCTTTCTGACAGGTACGCTTTAAATAACTATTGTGGAGCATTTCTTATTTACATTAGGCTGTTCCTCTATTATCCTTAGTGAAAATGTCTGAATAAATTGATGACTGGGTCTTGCTATTTTTCTTATCAATGGGTGGGTCCTTTGACTCTCATCACTGATTAAACAGTGATAATTGTGTAAGGACATACCAGTGGCACGAGGAAGGATAACTGATTTATACCATTTTCCACCCAATACCCATCCTATATGCATCCATTCCTGCCAATAACTACCTGATATCTAACCAATACTTATCCAATATCTACTCAATGCCTATCCAATATCTACCAAATACCAATTATATACGCAACCATTTCTATCTAATTACTAACTATCTGATATTTGTCCAATACCCATCCAATATCTATCACAATATCTACCCCCTAGCCAATATCCATCCAATAACTATCGAATATTCATCCTATATCCACCCAATATTTCCCCAATAACTACCAAATCCCCCCCCCCCCCAAAATCCACTCAATAACTACCCAGTATACACCAATATATTCCAATATCCACCCAGTATACACCCAATACCTATTCCAATATCCACCCAATAACATGGTCATCCTTTGGGCAGAATACTGATCAGTAGTGTGCACTAAGCAGCAGAATTCCTATGAGATTAATGTGATTCTATGTATGGGCCCTAACACCCCCTCCATGTCCTATTCACAGGGGTCTAGGGAGCTGAAATAGGAGGTGGTGTTTGAAATCCTTTGAAGGTCCCTGTGCTGCCTAAAACATTCAGCCAGAAGGTGGTCACAGGTGAAACCAATGGAAACCACAAGATCCATAAGTGTGGATGGAAGAATTTGGCGCAGAACAATCTGACTGATCCCCTTAGTACTTACCATAAAGTTGAGGCTGGTAAAGTACTAAATGAGCAGCCCGCTCCATATTACTGAGAGAGTACATAGAATAGAGTTTTATGTACTTTGGTTACATAGAGGGGTCACTAATCTATGTATTTAATGTATTTTCCTGACCCAGAAGTCTGTAGACAGTCCTTTAAGGAGGCAGCAGATATTCCTTATTTGTAAGGGTGACTGGAGCGGGAATGATGGTGACAATTCCCTGTACAGCACTGAGGAATCTGTTGGCTGCGACTACAGGGATTTATAAATGCGTTCAGCGTATATATATGCGGGGAGAATCTTCCTGCCTATAGGCTGAACATGGAGAGAACGGGATATGGGAAGGTAAGAGGTCATAAAAAAATATCTTCCTTATATCTACTGGTCTATAAGTCTGCTGTTAGGTCCCCACACGTCAGAAGTCAATAGGACCGAGTGTATATGGGGAACTCCTGACTCGACCCCAAAATAGGGGTCAGACATGTTGAATTTATACTGTCTCACTGTTTTGTTTTCAGATACTATAAGTCACTACAAAAAGGAGTCTGGCAACAGCTTATCCCTCCACTCTCCACTCATAAGAGCTCAGCTGTCCCAACGTTCATGTGTAAGTGAGGAATGGGTGAGAGGAAGGGTAAGCCGCTGCCACACATTTCTTGTGGCGGCTTAATTCAGTAGAAATCCAACATGCAACACATGATGTCGTGGGAGAGTCGGGAGGATTCCATATACATTGGACAGTTGGCTGAAACCAATTAAACATGTATGGGAATAGTCTCTCCCTCTCCCCTATCTCCCCTCTCTCTCTCTCTCCCTCCCATCTCTCTCTCACTATCACATATCTATCTATCTATCTCTCACTATCACATATCTCTCTCTCTCTCTCTCTCTTATCTCTCTCTCTCTTATCTCTCTCTCTCTTATATCTCCCCCATCTCTCTCCCCCATCTCTCTCCCCTATCTATCTCCCCTATCTATCTCCCCTATCTATCTCTTCCATATCTATCTCTCCCCTATCTATCACATGTCTATCTATCTCTCATATCTATCTCATATCTATCTATCTCTCATATCTATCTCATATCTATCTATCTATCTATCTATCTCATATTCATCTATCACATGTCTATCTATCTCTCATATCTATCTATCTATCTATCTCTCTCACCCCCTCATATCTATCTAATATCTATCTATCAACCATCTTATATCTATCCATCCATTTTATATGTCTGTCTCATATCTATCTTATATCTTTCCTTTTATCTTGTGTGTTTATCCTTTTGTGTGCCCCTATCTTTTTCATGTAATATCCATCACTTGTATAATCTCCCTAATAGGTCTCATATCTATCTAGAAACGTAAAAAAAAAAAAAAAATTTGCTACTATCTAGAAACGTAACTCTCTCATATCTGAATGTTTCTTATATCTCTCTACCTATGAATCTCTGTATCTTACAAGATTCCTTATGCATTTCTCCATCCAGTGACCCCTGAATAATTCATGTTATTTACATGCCGGCCCTATACTCTGCCTACACACACACACATTTGCTCACTATGTATAATTCATTCTGCTTTGCCTCAATCCTCGCAGGGAACACGCCATGACATAGCGGCGGTGCTGGGCTGATATTCCCAGTGCTGTAAGCACCGAGCACGCTCTCTGGATCTGCAGACGCACTGGGCGGATTTCCTCTCTCCAGCTATGCCATTCCTCAGGAGACTCTGCAGCAATAAACACACACATCCCCACCGCTCCACAGAATATAGGATCAGGAGGCCGTCCAGGATGTGAGCCGCCAGAGACCGCTACACTTCAAATAGTTCTACTCCCCCCCATTAACCAGTTCTTGGCTGCAGTGAAATAAAAAAGATCTGTAATCTGGAATAAATGTGGGGTACAGGCTGTAAGAAGGGGCACCCATCAGTAAGGAAGAGCTTGCAGAAACACTTAAAAGGGTTGTCCAGGAAGCGAAAAACAGAGCTAATTTCTTCCAACTGAGCTTCCTTCTGCCAATTTCTTCCACACCTGCCCGCAGGTTTTGTGTGGTATTAAAACTTGTCTCTATTCATTTCAACTGAACTGAGCTGTAATATGACATACAACCTGAGGACAGGGGTGGTGCTGTTTTGGGGAGAAATCAGCTTGTTTTCCTAATACTGGATAACCCATTTAAAGGGGTACTCCGATGAAAACCTTTTTTCTTTTAAATCAACTGGCTCCGGAAAGTTACAGATTTGTAAATTACTTCTATTAAAAAATCTTAATCCTTCCTGTACTTATTAGCTGCTGAATACTACAGAGGAAATTCTTTTCCTTTTGGAATGCTCTGATGACATCACGAGCACAGTGCTCTTTGACAAAGAGACAAAGGATGAAAGTGTAGCACAGGCGAAAAAATAAATGAATAAAACATCAGGAGAGGGGTATATTGTGGGTGGAATCACCTTTACATTATGACAGGAGCGTGGGCACAGTTACTATCATTCCATGAATCATGATTCTGACAAGGTGGAATCTGCTCATCAAAGGGCCCATCATATTGTCCAGAATTTACGTTGTTTTTTTTTGGGGGGGGGGGGGGGGGGGGGAAGAAGCAGAAAACGAGAGAGAAGCAGAAGAAAGATGGAAAAGGAGAAAAAAAGGAGAAGGAGGAGAAGTAGAAAGATGAGAAGGAGAAGGTTGAGAAGGAAAAGTAGAAGAAGAAAAAGGAGAAGAAGGAGGAGAACGATGAGAAGGAGAAAAATCAGAAGGAGAAGAAGGAGGAGGAGACAAATCAGAAGGTAAAGATGGAGAAGAAGGTAAAGGAGGAAAAGGAAGAGGAGGAGGAAAAGGAAGAGGAGGAGGAAAAGGAAGAGGAGGAGGAAAAGGAAGAGGAGGAGGAAAAGGAAGAGGAGGAGGAAAAGGAAGAGGAGGAGGAAAAGGAAGAGGAGGAGGAAAAGGAAGAGGAGGAGGAAAAGGAAGAGGAGGAGGAAAAGGAAGAGGAGGAGGAAAAGGAAGAGGAGGAGGAAAAGGAAGAGGAGGAAAAGGAAGAGGAGGAAAAGGAAGAGGAGGAGGAGGAGGAGAAAAATCTGAAGGTAAAGATGGAGAAGAAGGAAAAGTAGAAGAAAAAGGAGAAGGAGGAGGAAGATAGCTAGTAGTGCATCTTATAGTCTGGAATTCCCAGTGTTCTGCACGTGCCCAACGTACAGCATTCAGTTGTGTGACATTTGCCACTATTTCATTCATTCTCTACTGGACGGCTGAACATACAGTTCAGTGCTCTCCAATGTTTCATACAGATTTTCCACCATGAAAGTTAGCAGAAGATTTTGTTGCTACCCATCGACCGACCATGAGTCCGCATCAAATCTGCAAATCCTCCATTAGTATTGCAGATTTGCTTCAGACACATTAAAAGGAGTCCTCTGGGATAGGGGGTTTTACACCAACATTCCCATTCTGCCAGTTATAAAAAAGAAAAGTAAACACCTACCCCCTTCATCCCTCCCCTGGTGTGCTCCTCTTTGTGGTTTCCTGGAGTCAATATGTCACACTGCGGCTCAATGAATCGCTGGCAGCAGTGATGTCCCACCCAGTGATTGGCTAATCGGCAATCTGACATATTAAGCCCTGGCCAAGGTGTACCCGAATACTGAGTGCATTCAACTTCAACACGGCTAGATCTACATTGGCCTTCAATACAGGGGGTGCTTCTTTCTTCTATGCTGGACCTTCACATATTCGTTTAATGATCTGGACTGACAACATCATAGAGAATCACCAGCCCAGTACATAAAAGGGTTATCCAGGAATAGAAAAACCAAACCCAATCTCTTTCAAAAACAGCACCACACCAGTCCTCAGTTTGTATGCAGTATTACAACTTGGCACCTTTCAACTCAATGAAACTGAGCTGCAATACCACACACAGCCTGAGGACAGCTGTGGTGCTGTTTTTGGAAGAAATTAGCCCAGGGATTTTTCTATCCCTGGATAAGCCTTTTAAATAATGCTTGGGGCCAGAACATCCGTCTATAACATAGGAGTACCACGTGTGTAAACTGACCTCAGGGTGATAAAAACAGATGAGAGTTAGGGAGTTGTTCTTGTTACCATTCAGTGGCTGCAAATGGATGCACTTACACAGTTGTGGGTGTCGTTGCAGTGTATCAGAGCTGTCATGCGTAATGACGGACGCACGTGTGTCAGCTGGACAGGACCCCAACAGCCCCTGAAAGCTCCAATTCACCAAAAGCACAATTGTAGGGCAATAAAATCACAAAGTACATGACAGCGACCAAAGGTTCTACTGTTTTTTAGGATGATTATTATGGACCTGTTGGGCGAGGGGGACGCGGCGGTGATCACATATGTCATCGGCTCTGGACCGTTATATGACTAATGATCCCCTTTTAGCGGTTGATATAAATGTGACACCGCAGGCACACGTCTAAATGTGGCAGCGGGCTGTCAGCCTCCACATGTTCATTCTGAATGACAGCGAGCGTTGTCATGTGACACATTTTATCATAACTCCCCAGCAGTCTACCATCACCACGTATTCCTCCCACGCGTGTGCGTGGGCTGCAGACCCAGAAACGATTGATGTAGGAGCCAGCACGCACGGCTTAGCATCAAGAGGG
Organism: Hyla sarda; assembly: GCF_029499605.1. Classification (NCBI taxonomy): domain Eukaryota; kingdom Metazoa; phylum Chordata; class Amphibia; order Anura; family Hylidae; genus Hyla; species Hyla sarda. The sequence continues at coordinate 572,129,647 of NC_079189.1, read as the reverse complement.
GGAGAAAAAAAAAAAGAAACAAGTGCTGAAAGCTTCAAAGCACGTCTGTCGGCGGAGAGCATTATTTCTGAGTGAATTGTGGACTTGTTTAGTAAGAATAACGGCTGCTATTTACATTTAAATGACTCTGATTCCATCCCCCCGGTGTTCAGGCCGCTCGTGATTGTCATTAATAGGTCAAGTGCGAGGGTTTACTTGATTTCTTTATTTGTTCGCGGTACAATGTCAAATGACATTTGCCCGAGACCTTACAGCACTCCGCATTTATAAAACAGACTGCAACATCCTTAAAGGGGTTCTGCACATTACACACCCCTAATAAATGGGGAGAAAGGGCCATTTCAGATGGACCCCCTGCCTCCGTTATACAGATCAGAGAGACATTGCGAGTATCACTGGGGAAATGCAAACACTGAAGTCAGTGTCTCTCCTCTCCTATATGGACTTTGAAAGGGGTGTTTTGGTCTCAAAGCGAAATCATATTGCTGGGACATGTTACTTTATAATTGGAGAAGGGTCAACCTCCAACTATCAGGAGAAAGACGGGGTCATAAGCTAATTCACCGTTTTAAATTGAGCCCTGCTATAAATACCTTACACAGAAAGTATACTGATTCATATTTACAATACAAGAGCTGCACTCACTATTCTGCTGGGGAATAATATGTGCATATATTACATTACTTATTCTGTACTGATCCTGAGTTATATCCTGTATTACACTGCAGAGCTGTACTCACTATTCTGCTGGTGAGGTCACTGTGTACATACATTATATTACTTATCCTGTACTGATCCGGAGTTATATCCTGTATTATATTCCAGAGCTGTACTCACTATTCTGCTGGTGAGGTCACTGTGTACATACATTACATTACTTATCCTGTACTGATCCTGAGTTATATCCTGTATTATATTCCAGAGCTGTACTCACTATTCTGCTGGTGAGGTCACTGTGTACATACATTATATTACTTATCCTGTTCTAATCCTGAGTTATATCGTGTATTATACTCCAGAACTGTACTCCCTTATTCTGCTGGTGGGGTCACTGTATATATACGTTACTTATCCTGTACTGATCCTGAGTTATATCCTGTATTATACTCCAGAGCTGGACTCCATGTAATGTATGTACACAGTGACCTCACCAGCAGAATAGTGAGTACAATACAGGATATAACTCAGGATCAGTACAGGATAAGTAATGTAATGTATGTACACAGTGACCTCACCAGCAGAATAGTGAGTACAGCTCTGGAGTATAATACAGGATATAACTCAGGATCAGTACAGGATAAGTAATGTAATGTATGTACACAGTGACTCCACCAGCAGAATAGTGAGTACAGCTCTGGAGTATAATACAGAATATAACTCAGGATCAGTACAGGATAAGTAATGTAATGTATGTACAGTGACTCCACCAGCAGAATAGTGAGTACAGCTCTGGAGTAGAATACAGGATATAACTCAGGATCAGTACAGGATAAGTAATGTAATTTATGTACACAGTGACCTCACCAGCAGAATAGGGAGTACAGCTCTGCAGTATAATACAGGATGTAAATCAGGATTAATACAGAAAAAGTAATGTAATATATATGTACACAGTGACCTCACCAGCAGAATATTACTTTTTCTGTAGTGATCCCGATTTACATCCTGTATTATACTCCAGAGCTGCACTCACTATTGTGGTGGTGGGATCACTGTGAGTGGCAGGGCGAGTGGGAGTCTCATTTAAGGACATAGACGCATCGGTCTGAGCTCTCACTCTATCTTCCCATACACTCCTTTATATGCAGGTATCTCTGGCAGACACTTACCTGCAGCATATTCAGCAAGAGACTCCGGAATTTGGTTCCTTCCACCATGAACAGAGCCATTTTGTCACAGAGTTTAGCGGCGGTGTGCGCAAAGCTTCTGTCCGTCACTGCTTTCTGGTAAATAGTCTTTACAATCTCCCCTAACATCTCCTCAGAGTTGGCAGAGTTCTGGGCTTCCTCCATGAAGGTGGTGAGCTTGTAGTCCACGTCGCTGCTGTTGTTTCGCATACTGTTTAATATTTCTATAAGTTTGTCCATTTTGGTCCTTTGAGGATTGGTGGACTCCACAGCGTATTCTTCCTACCAGTGAGAAAATAAAATGAGTGTGACAATATAAAAGGGACAGCAAGTCTAAAACGTATGAGGGAGCAAGGACTGGCCAAACCACTGCATCTTCTGTAAGTTCTAGAGAAAAAAACTTCTAGAAATCAGTGTTCTGGAAGTCTCCTACACATGCGGACCAGCTAAGTTAGGGCTTCACTCACTTATCGGGTGATAACTGCAAATACAGGAGGTAGGGAAAAGGTTTGTGTTGCAATTGGATTCTGCTGCGCTGTGCACACGGTGGAATTTGCGCGCTAGATGTTTCTGGCACGAAAATTCAGATTTCCATGTCCACAGAAAGAATGAACCCGGGCATTCTTTCTGCGGACTCTGCACTGGATGCATAGCTGTCAGTGAGAAGGCGCATTCCCATGTGGTCTTAGCGCCGGCATGTTATGCCGCTGCCCGCAGTCTCCGGAATGTTCACACATAGATTTTCGGTGTGGACATTCCAGAATTGTGAACACAGCCTAAGAGTGCGAAGAAAGCAGGTTAGAAGCTGGCCATATATGCTAGATAGGTTTGAGCTGAACCAGAAGATTTTGAAGACCATCTAACGTGCAAGGTGACCTCCCTGGTGAATGATATTGGAGAAGAGAAGGATGTTGGATTTCAACTATGTGATCCTTTTGCTTTATGGGAGATAAGCTGTCGCCTGAGGAGTGTGGCAGCAGCCCAGCCCCTGCCCTTTACCACTGAGAACCAATGAGCCAAGCTGAGTGTTCATGCGAATAGTAGATTGGGAGAAATTGGTGTGGGCACCAAGAGAGTTTGGTCATCAGCTGTTGTGTGTATAGTCCGCTTTAGTTTGACAGTAGACAGGGCAGTGGGAGGTGTCTGGAGCATCAAGCTTTGTCGTCTACCTCAGAAATAACCTTAAAGGTGTACTCTGCTGCTCAGCGTTTGGAACAAACTATTCCGAACGCTAGAGCCGTCACCGGCAGCTCGTGACATCATAGTCCCGCCCCCTCATGGCGACATCACGCCTCACCCCCTCAATGCGAGTCTATGGGTGGGGGCGTGACAGCCGTCACGCCCCCTCCCATAGACTTGCATTGAGAGAGAGGCGTGATGTCACGAGGGGGACGGGACTATGACGTCACGAGCTACCGATGCCGGCTCTAACGTTCGGAACAGTTTGTTCCAAACGCGGAGCAGCGGAGTACCCCCTTTAAGCTAATTTTTCACTTCCTATACTTTCTCATGCTTTAGCATTGGAGACGACAAAATTGATACTTTTTCCCATTTTTGGTTTTCTTTGTGTTAGAGAAGATGAGCAAAGAGGAGGAGAGATAAGAATTGGCAAATACAACAAGTGGCAAAACCACAAAGTGACTTTGCTTCCTACATATATTTTTTCCTGTCTATTAACCTTCTTTACGTTCTATACAACAATAAGCTGATTACGAAGTGGACATCTGATTTCCTTTTTGATAGTTTGTTTGCTGAAACCTAAATGTTTGTTTCCTTTGTTTTTCCATATTGAGAAAATGTAATACCGAATACATTTGTTACTGTAAAAACCCTAATAAAAATATTGTTGAAGGGACCCAAAAAATGCGACCGTAAAAGTTAAAAAGAGCAAGGTCCAAAATGGTTGACTTTTTTCACCTGCCTGGATTGTTAACAACTAAAATAATGCTAATGCATGGTGCAGGGATGGTATTTCCCTTTTATGTTGACTGTTTTCTTCCATCCATTACTCTACAGCTATGGCCACATAGATGAGAGAGCGAAGTTCTATTACACTAAGCTGCGCTTGGTCATCTGCATTCATGGCGCTCCTTCATTCTCCTTCATCCCATGCCCCGTCCTCAGCCTGCCTTTAGCTCAATAGAATTAGCCAGGGTAAACAACACCGCTTAATAAAACAAGGGCTGAAAAATTAAAAGATGTAATAGTTTTAGGGAGCGCATCTGGCGCCTTAATGTGCAGCTTTCTCTGCTCCCAAATTAGATTCCGGATAATTGCTGGCAACTTTTCAGAAGAGCGAAAATGGGATTAAAAAATACAGATGTAGCGGGCAGCCTGGAAAATGGAGGAACAAGGCTACTTATTAATGACACCTCCGCTGCCTGATGAGCAATGTGTCCTAATTCTTGTACAGTGTAAACTTAAGAGGTATTCCCATATACCCAGGATAGGGGAGAACAAGGTGATCAGTAGGGGTCTGAACCACTGGACCCAGCCACTGATCACCAGAACAGAGGAAAACGTGCCTGAATGAATGGATCGCACCGCGTGTGCATGGCCAATACTACACTGCTTCTCTGTGGGGTTTTGGGACAATTTTCCGCTGTTCTCGTGATTAGTGGGGGCCTCTAAACTGGTTATCCTATTCTGGGGATAGGGGATAATGTTTGATGAAGAGAATACTCCTTTAAAGGGAGTACACCACATCTTTAGTCTGTAGATAGGGTCTGATGGTGGGGGTGGGGGTGGGGGGGTCCAACTTATAGAAATCTGACCACTAGTCAGTGTAGTCCTCCGGTGGGCAGCACGTTATCCGAAGCAAATATTCCTCAACCTGTGACATTCTACTTGTTGCAAAACTACAAGTCACTGCATGTCCTGATAGAAGAGCCAGAGAGCCACTGGTAGGGGAATACTGTATGCAGTGGTCAATTCCACTGTCATTGCTGCCCTGGTTTCCTCTCTTTTCAGAAAACAAGAAGCAGAACCTGACAAAATTTCCCTACAGCAAAAAAAAAAAATTTGTAAAATAAAAATAAATAAAGAAATACTGAAAAATGATCCGCAAAGTATTTACATGACAGAATGTGTTTTTGTTCTCCTTTCCAGAATGACTCCATTGATCAACGTCACGGCGGTCACATAACAGGATGTTTTCTGCACACGTACGTGGTCTTTATCAGGAAAACACCGACCCTGAGATCTAAGAGCAGTTCAGTGTATTCGCCTCTATAGTGACCGGCCGGCCGATGATAGTGTACAGGGAGAGACTGCTATACATGGCAGGAAATGGGAAGATGCAAAAGTGAAGGCTAAACCTGTCACCGTTTGATGATGTCATGACTTGGCGTCCATAGCCAGAAACTCCCACCAAACAATATAACAATGGGGCGACCGTGATGAACTCCACTCAAATGGAGCCATAATGTTTTTGGACTTAAGTATACAGGACAATATATCTTAGCATATCTGATTCAAAGATACACAAATAGAATCTTCACACCTTTTGACAATTCTTAATGACAATGAATATTCACTTAAAGGAGCAAATGCTTCACTATGTCAAATGCTCCGGAATTCTGGTGCAATTTGTGCCCAAAAAACCTGGCTCACATGACTTGAACCACATGCATTAATGTGTATATTCAGAGTTTTAAGGCCACAATTTTCTTTTTTAGCTCAAGTACAGGCCGTGCTGGGTGGTACAAGTGCAACGGTACAATGCTCAGCGAGTTCAGTTCACAAGCCCTATTAGAATGGAGCTAATGCACGTAACTTGCAGGGTGTCATATGCTTGCCTCAACAATTGTACCACCCAGCATGGCTTGCACCTAAAGATTGTGGAAGAGGCAGGACTTGCTATATGGCACTGTTTGCCAAAATTGTGTTAAAATTTTGGAACAAATTAAGCCAACCAACAGGTGGTGAAAAGGTAGACAAGTGTGACTAAAAATACATCATTATACAGCATGAACCCCTGGGACAGATTCAGTGCACTGTTAGGGTACGTTCACACATTGACTTCAATGGGTAGCAAAATCTGCACGTGTGAACGTACCCTTTAACAGCATTAATAGTTTTAGAAACTTTTAGTAAATCTAACCTATTATGTGCAGCAAATACTGCGGGGGTGTTACCTAACAGACTCACTGTGACAGGCATCACCCCCTCAGTTCCTGCACATAACATAACTTAGTTTAGGCCTATAACAAGTCCTGTCTTATTCTGTTTATAAGGACAAGAAAGTATAAACCTTTTGTAATAAACTACGGTATGGTGGCTGCTTCATAATGTTACTTAGGAAAAGGTGGATGGGGTGGCGATGCAGTTTAGTGGAGAAGTAACGCTCATACTGGACCTACGTGATGTAGAAGAAAGCACAACCCTCACAATACAATAATCCAGAGCGCAATACACTATAGCTGTTGTACTGTAGCTCAGTTCATCACCCAAGCCAGATTCTCACCTTCTCTTTGAGACGTCTTCGCAGTCGGTCTTTGGAGGATTGGAGCAGGTTTACTTTCGGCCTATCCAGATCTCTGCTCTGAACACTGTCTTTACGTTTAGCTTCCGATTCGTTGCTGCTGGTCTGGTGGTATTGTCTTTCGGTAGTCTCTGTGCTACGGTGAATTTCTAGGGGGACATGGACTGTGCAAACTGAAGCATCCTCAATAGTCAGGCTCTCTGTGTCTTTGGCATGTCTTTGTGGGTCTTTGTCACTTGGCGAGTGCTTCTGGTTGTGGTGCCATCGGCGGTTTTGGCTATAGCCATGGTGACCCGGCTTGCCTGAGGAATGCGGTGTTTGGCATCCTTGGTACTGTTTCTGGTGCTCCCTGGTGTTGTGTTTGGCAGGAACCTGTTGGTGCTCGTTGTGTTGTTGTGTTTGTTGCTGTGGTTTATTCCCTCCTTGCATTTTCTGTTTCCTAGAAAAAAGATGACAAAAGGAAAGGGCAATCTTTGACTTTTTTATACATTGGAGCAATAAATAAATAAAATATAATAAGAAAATATTTGCAAAAGTGTACATATCCCTTATAATTACACACCTCAGTTTGTCTGCAGCCACAAGAGGAGGCTCTGCTTTAACAGAAACAATGTTGTTCTAATTCAGGGTTCGGATAAGTAAGGCTCAAGGCCGTAAAAGGCCAGCAACATCATTTGCTCTGGTCCGCCAGTGGTTACCAATCAGGGTGCCACAGCTTTCCGGTGGGAAAGATAGTGCCAGGACAATCTCCAGTGGCTGCAGGAAAAAGCTTCCTGCGGCCTGGAAGCAGGAGATGACAGCAGTGAGGCAGCAGAGAAGGAAGGAGAATATTGGGGCCCTATCTAAAGGGACTAACTACCTTCGAAAGGAGGGAGGGGGGGTCTAACTACAGGAGGCAAGCCACATTCAGGGGAATCCTGCCAACAGGGGACAAGCTACCTTTAGTCAGTAAGCTACATACAGATGGGGTGAAGCTAAGTACAGGGAGCAAGCTCCCAAAAAGGGGGGGGGGGGGCACACTACTTACAGAGGGGAAAGCCATTTTCAGGGTCTGTCCTACCTACATACATACATAAGCTACATGCAGACTGATCAATGCCAACCTGGAAAAGCAGTTGTGAGTATCAACATCATGAATACCGTCACACACCTCACCAAAGACAAGCAACTCCAGCCATCGGATGAGGGGACTGGATGAGTTTGTTAAATATTTGACCAAATACAGCAGTTTATCTTTAAGTAGATAATTCTGTAAGGTCCCGAATGAGCGGAAAAAAAATCAAAATGGCCATTGGAAGAAAAAAAGGTTTCCCATCCCTGTCCTACTGCATCCATAGTGTGGTCTATTACATGTATGAACTGGATCCAATGACTTACAATGAGGGCATCAGGGATTCCACCAAGACCTAGGTTCAGGGCTACCTATTGTCTTAAAAAAATGTATTACATATCATAAGTATTGATTAGTGGGGGCCCAGAGGTGGAGACCTCAACTGATTTCTTAAAGGGGTACTCCGCTGCTTAGCTGGAGCCAGGAGCTCGTGACCTCATAGGCCTGCCCCCTCAATGCAAGTCTCTGGGAGGGGGCGTGATGGCTGTCACACCCCCTTCCATAGAATTGCATTGAGGGGGCTGGGTGTAACATCATGAGGTGGGGCTATGACATCACAAGCTCCCGGCTCCAGCATTCGGAACAGTTTGTTCCAAACGCTGAGCAGAGGAGTACCCCTTTAAACAAAGGGGCACCATATGCACTCAGCTGAGTACCATACTACTTTCTGATCAGCTCTGCTGAGCACGTGATGTATGCATCCGCAGAAAGTCTATGGGGGAGATTTATCAAAACCTGTCATAGCAACCAATCAGATTTTGTTTTTTGAAAAGGCCTCTGAAAAATGAAAGAAGCGATCTGATTGGTTGCTATGGGCAACTCAGCAACTTTTCCTCTTACAGTTTTTGATAAGTTTCCCCCTATGTCTGTACATCACACACAGCTGATCTTACCCACCCGCTCCTTATTTCCTTTGTTGAATGGGAAAGGGCTACAATGCATACACTCTGGTTGCCATAAGGGGACCCCGGGCAATGCCATAAGTCAGCAGAAAGAAGGGGCTGTGCAATCGTTCATTGTTTAACCCAGTGTATCCCAACCAGGGTGCCTCCAGGTGTTGCAAAACTACAACTCCCAGCATGCTGGGAATTGTAGTTTTGCAACACCTGGAGGCACCCTGGTTGGGAAACACTGGTTTAACCAGTTACAGCACCATTCATTTAATTGATGGCTTACCATGTACTGCTGAATTCCCATTCAAATCACTGAATTTGCATGCCGAAGTACCAGACACAGCCGCAACAAAATGCATAACGCTGCGCCTGGGTAAGTAAAGTGGGGGCCCAGCTGTGGGTGGACCTTCGTGATCCGATACGGACACCTATCCCAACTGAGAATGACCGTTAATTACCAAAAGATTACCACAGCGTTATAGTCAGAGGTCATATGACACAAGTAGGAAAACAAATCTAAGCATCCTGATTTTGTTACCAGGAGGGATTATCATGTTCGGAGCCCAGGACAGACCAGGAAGAAGCAGAGACTTTATAGATCCTCCTGAACAAACCGATTCGGCCCGCCCCAGCCTTTCCCAATTAAAGTGTTTCACTGCGAGACGACCATGAAATCCCCGGGGTGCCTGAAATCCTGCCGAGCTGATGCTCTATTGACACCGCCAGGACTAGGACTCAGTCGCGCTTTGTTAGGCCCCTTTCACACTACAGGTATCATCCTGCTTTTTTACTGCCGTTATTTTAATATAACAGATGAAAAGAAAAACTGATGCAATAACTGGTAATAATGGATGATAACTGATGACCATCATCCATTATTTTTCAGTTACCACCAGTTACATCCAGTTTTTTTTTAAATCAGGATTTTAACCCTTTTTTGTAAAGCTGTACTGAGCATGCTCAGTACAAAAAACGGACGTTAAAAAAACCTGACAATAACTGATGAAAACGGATGTTTTTTCTTCAACATCCAGTTCCCATAGACTTCAATGTTAAATTTTAGCGTCCGGGTTTTCACCATTTTTTTTTGCTGGACCAAAAATGAGTCCATGCACAGTCTTTTGTGCCGGAAAAAATAACTGACATTAGTAAAAACAGACATGCCTGATGCAAAAGGATGTTCAAAAAATCCCATTCACATGAATGGGATTTTTTGACGGCCGTTTTCAGGACTTTTTGCCGGGAGTAATAACTGAGGTATTTCTTACAGGATGATACCTGTAGTGTGAAAGGGGCCTTACGAGTACATTCAACAACAATAAGACTTTTATTTCAACTGGGTAACACTGTCCCAAACTTTTTTTTATTTCTTAAGTGAAAGTGAAAACACCTTGACTTGTCAGTCTTTCTGGGAAAATGTACATTCCTGTTCACTCCCCTTGTACAACAACTTATGGGATGTTGATCGGCAGGAAGAGAGACAGTGGTAGCTGTGAACTTCAACAGGGTTTCCCTGCACTGCTCGTTTTTTTGGGAGGTATTCCTCTTATTGTAAAAACTTCCTGCAATGTCTAGGGAGTTGTCCTTACCTTGAACTCCCACTATTCTCTACTAGAAGCCTATCCTTTCCATCATCACAGTTCACTCCGGGTATTGTAAATTGCTCTGCACAGTTGCACAGACTATAATATAGGATAAAATTAGATAATTTTGGCGCAAGTCAATGCGATAAGTAAAAGCACACTAAGTGCCCACAGCAGCCAATCAGATTTATTTATTTATTTATATAGTGCCTACAGATTCCGCAGCGCTTACAATTATGGGGTACAAACAAAGACAAGTATCAGACATAATATTACACAATAACTATTTAAACAAGAGGTGTGGGGATATGTTGGGGATATGTTGGGGATATGTTGGGGATATGTTGGGGATATGTTGGGGATATGTTGGGGATATGTTGGGGATATGTTGGGGATATGTTGGGGATATGTTGGGGATATGTTGGGGATATGTTGGGGATATGTTGGGGATATGTTGGGGATATGTTGGGGATATGTTGGGGATATGTTGGGGATATGTTGGGGATATGTTGGGGATATGTTGGGGATATGTTGGGGATATGTTGGGGATATGTTGGGGATATGTTGGGGATATGTTGGGGATATGTTGGGGATATGTTGGGGATATGTTGGGGATATGTTGGGGATATGTTGGGGATATGTTGGGGATATGTTGGGGATATGTTGGGGCCAATTAGAGACTGTTATAGGCCTGTCTGAAGAGATGTGTTTTTAGGCCACGTTTGAAACTATGGATGTTGTTGTTGAGTCTGAGGGATTGAGGGATAGCATTCCAGAAAACCGGTGCAGCACGAGTGAAGTCTTGGAGACGGGAGTGAGAAATTCGGATTATAGAAGATGTTAGTGTGAGATCATTAGCAGATCGGAGAGAACGTGTAGGATGGTAGACGGAGATGAGAGAGGAGATGTAGGGAGGTGCAGCATTGTGGAGAGCTTTGTGTGTGAGACTGAGGATTTTGTACTGTATTCTGGACTGAATTGGTAACCAGTGTAGTGACTGGCACAGGGAGGAGGCAGATTGCAACTGCACCACTCTTACTCTACACAGGTTTCGATAAATCTCTCCACAATGTATACGCGATATTACAGGTGCATGTAAGTTGATAAATTCCTCCCATTGTGTAACTGTGGAATTTTAGGAAGAAATTTTGAAAATCTTTTTTCTTCTTTTAATATGCCAAGTATGCTTCAACTTAAAAAGGAAAAATCACATGTTCCCTCCCGCACTAACCACGCTGATGGATAGTGCATGGGAAGCTGATTCATATGATCCCTACCTTGACTGGATCCATCTGGCCGTTCGCCCGCAATCTTAGTTTTTCTATATATATGCAAATGTGGCTGTAACTGGCACGGGCGGGGTTTTCAGGAGCCTAGTGGCACTGTGATGTCAGTGCCGCCCGTCCATGAATATTCATCCTTAAAGACGCAGGACTGCATCATTCACAAGCCTTAGTGCAATTTTGCAGCAGTTATAAGTCCAGTTGCCAGCACAGACATCAGCTTGGCTTGTTTCAGGGGTACCCCAGTGGAATTTTTCCTTTTTTTTAATTTTTTTAAATCAACTGGTGCCAAAAAGTTAAACAGATTTGTAAATTACTTCTATAAAAAAAATCTCAATCCTACCAGTACTTATCAGCTGCTGAAGTGGAGTTATTTTCTGTCTGAACACAGTGCTCTCTGCTGACACCTGTCTGTCTGTCTCGGGAACTGTCCAGAGCAGGAGAGGTTTGCTAAGGGAGTTTGCTCCTACTCCGGACAGTTCCTGAGACAGACAGATGTCAGCAGAGAGCACTGTTGTCAGATGGAAAAGAACAACTCAACTACAGCAGCTGACAAGTACTGGTAGGATTAAGATTTTTTTAATGGAAGTAATTTACAAATCTGTTTAAGTTTCTGGAGCCAGTTGATATGAAAAAAAATTGTTTTTCACCGGAGTACCCCTTTAAAGGCTGTAAAGCCCCCCCCATCTTTGGAAGTACAGACTATGAGATTGGATCGAGACGTGTATAGGAATAGAAGATAGTCAGACATCAATGGCCAGTTCCACTTAAGCCTAGGAAATATCCGACTCCGGAAGCCAACAAGGACTCTCTTCGGAATCACAAGACCCTGGTTCAAGCAAGATGCAGGGATAAAGTGAAAGGCAGAAGATGAGGGGCTGGACATTTACAAGGATTGACCTCTGACAAATGTATGGCGGCTCATGAAACACAAGGACTTCATCTGCCGGATTAAGCTCCTATGGAGAGATGTGCTAATTCTTCTCTCCTTCAAGCACCGATTCCCAATGGGCCAAAGAAAAACAAATGAGCGGTAGCAGGAATCTCATGTCTGCTGCAGTTCTATTCCCTGTGGAGTCTGCATTGCTATTCAATTTGGGGTTTCTAAATATATGGAACTGTTGAATGATGTCTTTGGTATCCAGGGATGGGGGTTCTTCTTGGTGTCAGCACAGCAGATTAGCACTTTCATAGAAAGGAACACGAGTGTGTCACAGCCTGGACTGTTTAAATAAAGTCTCTCGAATGCAAGGCTGAAGCCCAAGGAAACTTAAGGAACACTTCTGAACAAATCTTATACTGTCTTATGCCTAGTGCAGGGCCTGAGGGGTCAGGGCATGACCCCAATACAACCCTAAAAATAATACCCCCAACACACCATCTCTGGTATAAACACAACATCAACACCACTACCAGTACAATACTAATGCCAATATACAACCATCACAGATAAAACAGGCAACACAGGACAACCACAGGAACAAGATCCACCTCTGATACAACACCATCCCCCTGATAAAAGACCACCTCCAATACCATACCAACCGAATGGCAATACAAACCTATCCCTAATACAACACCAAAAGGAGATACAAGACAAATCTAGGTGCAAGAAGAATCAAAGAAAAAAGTAGGTAGCTCTACAAAAGTAAAAATAGGGAAAACATGAGAAGCCTTACGGCATGGAGGTGGTGTACCCTCTGTACAACCTTAAACGTAAAAAAAAGTAAAAACTGTATATACTGTTCTCAAGTGTAATCCTGAGTTATATATAATTCTAATGATATGAAAAGATTAATGTGTCCAGTCCAGTTGGAATTAGAATTATTTAATATTTTATTAATAATAAGGATACAAATATATAAAAAAGTCAAAAATAAATAAATTAAATAAATGTATGGAAATTTAACTGCAGTACCCTTGCAGCCAATACCGTACACACAAAATTATTGTTAAATCCACATCTTTATGGGAATAACACAGTACAAATCCATTCTAATAAGGGAATGTTAAGTATACTATACTAGTCTGTTATATTAACAGTATTCAGGCATAAAACTCAATAGATAGGATATATATTGTCTATTTATACACAGCCTCTGTCTTTTGTAAATGGCTATATATGTCCGTTCTGTCACAATACAATGCCACACCATGGGCAATACAGGACAGCCACTGCTATAAGCCCACCTACGATACAACAGTACCATATCCACTACAACAAAAAGGACGATGCAAGACAACCACAGATACAAGACCACTTCTGATACAGTATCATCCTATGATTTACATTAGGGGAGAAACAAGAACCACAGGTACAACACCACTCGCAATATAAGACAACCACAGCTACAAGACCACCATATAGTACTATCTGAAAAACACAACTACAAGACCACCCTCAATTCAACAACAAGGGTGATAGAAAACACCGATAGCCGAATATCGGTATAAGTTATTGGCTATTGGCCTGAAAGGTCAAAGATTATCGTATCGGCCCTAAAAAAATCAATATCGGTCGATCCATACTTTTTTTTAAATTTTTTAAATTTTTTTTTTTTTTAAGACCAAGGCCCTCATTTACTATTGCAAACCCGACTTGTTTTGTCGGGTTGTGCCCCAGATTGGGCCAGAAATTCTGTCTGCGCAAGATTTTGCACCAGAATTGAAAAAACCCTGACTAACTCTCCATTTTGCTAACAAAACCCGAAAAAGGGGGGTGGCTGCCGGGGAAAGGGGGCGTGGTCTCCGAAAAAGGGGCGTGTTCCCGACATTTTCACAACAACCCAACATATTTACGAAGGTTTCCACATAAAATGTGGTGGATTTGAGCTGAGGAAAACCAGACAGATCAGAGCATGTGCAAAAAAGCAAAGTGTAGGGAAAGTGGAAAATGTAGGGAAACCTTAGTAAATACCGTGGAAAATAAATTGTAGGGAATTAAAAAATTGTAAATAAGGGCCCAACTAAGAGTACTGATAATTTTTTCATGTGACAGTTTTTTTTAATTATATATTTTTTTATGGGAAAAAAGGGTGTTTGTCTTAATAAGAGCTTTTTTTAAGTTAAAAAACCAAAACTTTTTTTTAAATTTGAATTAAACTGGGGGGGGGGGGGGTGGAATTGATTTTTATTTTTTATTTTTTTTTATTAGGGAAGGGGTTAATTCAGATTAACCCGGCGTCTAAAGGGTTAATGCCGGACATCCCTACGATCGGTTATGTCAGGTACGGGTCCCAGCTATAACTCACGCTCAGCTGGTGAGCGTGCTGCATAGTTTGGGTAGCGTGCACAGGGTACCTCCGTGATACCTGCTGGAGGGGGTCCCCTCGGCAGGTGTCAGACATTTGTACGATTACATGTACTCATGCAAAGGTCCAGTATTGGTAGATCCCTACTTGTGATTGTGAAGTCCAGGGCTTGGAGGAGTGAATGAGGACATACCGTATGGCTGAGCAGGATTCTTATTTGCAAAATAGGCTGCACTTTAATTCAGGTAAGAGGTGTGAAGAGAGTACATAGCAGGGGGCTGATGAAGCATCAGGGTGGTGAGAAGACTGTCAGCTAGATTCTATAATGTAACTAGAAGCTACAGTACCTGTAATAGAAGCTATAAGAGTAGGAATCTTTGGAGTTCATGTAAAAATAATGGTTATATTAGTGCAGTGGACTTATCAGGTATATTTATCGGTCTGTAGCACTGTAGCTGGAATCTGATTTATCGGAGTTGTCTGAGTATAAGGACACAAAGCCTTAAATACATATATAATACAACACAAAAGCCTGATAGAAATGGCCAGAGCTACAATAGATGAATGCCGGCCTGCTACTTCACTTTCATTGTGTGGAAACTCAGAAAGCTTCTCCTGAACAGCACTGCCTCCATAATGGTCATAGTGGAGCGTTGTGTCAGAAACGAGAACAACACAAATCCGCTCCTTTTATGTATGACATACATAAACAACATACAGCGTATTCAGAAAGTTCAGTTCCTTTCAACTTTTTTTTAATTTTTTTTTTAGACTTTATGTTGTGGCCTTGTGACAAAATACATTTTTTATTCTACCATCTTTTTGCACTCAATACTCTATAATAAGAACGTGGAAATATAAATTTTAGTTCTTTCAATTTATTATAAATTTCACATGGACATAAGTATTCAGACCCTTTACGACTTGATATTTTGCTCTGGCTCCTCCCATTTCTCTTTATAATCTCTGACCTGTTTCTCCATCTTGATTGGAGTCACCTGTGGTAAATTCAGATAATTGGACAGGGTTTGGGAAGACACAGCCCTGTCTATGTAAGGTCTCACAGCTGACAATGCATATCAGAGCAAAGTCCAAGCCATGAGGGTGGGGAAAGAACTGTCTGTAGAGCTCAGAGACAGGATTGTGTGGGGGTGCAGGTCAAGAGAGGGGGACAAATATTTCTGCTGCACTGAAAGTTCCCAAGAGCACAAAAGGTACCAATAATCCTTCAATGGAACAACTAGGATGAAAGTTGTAACAACCAGGATTCTTTCTAGAGCTCACTGTTCCATCAAACTAAGTGATCGGGTACAAGGGCTATGGTAAGAGAGGTGACCAAAAACCAATGGTCACTCTGGTTGAGATCCAGATGCCTGGAGTTTGCAAAAAAACATCTAAAAGGATTCTCAGACTGTGAGAAACAAGATTCTCTGGTCTGATTACACCAGTATTGATTTTTCTTGCCTCAATTCTTAGCAGCACGTCTGGATAAAGCAAAGCAATAAAGCTCATCACCTGCCCAATACCATCCCTACAGTGAAGTATGGTGGGGGCAACATCATGTCTGGAGGAAACCAGGCACTGCCCATCACCTGCCCAATACCATCCCTACAGTGATCATGGTGGGGGCAGCATCATGTCTGGAGGAAGCCAGGCACTGCCCATCACCTGCCCAATACCATCCCTACAGTGATCATGGTGGGGGCAGCATCATGTCTGGAGGAAACCAGGCACTGCTCATCACCTGCCCAATACCATTTATCATGTCTGGAAGAAACTAGGCACTGCCCATCATCTGCCCAATACCATCCCTACAGTGAAGTATGGTGGGGAAAGCATCATGTCTGGAGGAAACCAGGCACTGCCCAATACCATCCCTACAGTGAAGTATGGTGGGGGCAGCATCATGTCTGGAGGAAACCAGGTACTGCTCCTCACCTGCCCAATACCATCCCTACAGTGATCATGGTGGGGGCAGCATCATGTCTGGAGGAAACCAGGCACTGTCCATCACCTGCCCAATATACCATCCCTACAGTGAAGTATGGTGAGGGCAGCATCATGTCTGGAGGAAACCAGGTACTGCTCATCACCTGCCCAATACCATCCCTACAGTGAAGCATGGTGGGGGCAGCATCATGTCTGGAGGAAACCAGGCACTGCCCATCACCTACCCAATACCATCCCTACAGTGATCATGGTGGGGGCAGCATCATGTCTGGAGGAAACCAGGCACTGCCCATCACCTGCCCAATACCATCCCTACAGTGATCATGGTGGGGGCAGCATCATGTCTGGAGGAAACCAGGCACTGCCCATCACCTGCCCTATACCATCCCTACAGTGATCATGGTGGGGGCAGCATCATGTCTGGAGGAAACCAGGTACTGCTCATCACCTGCCCAATACCATCCCTACAGTGAAGTATGGTGGGGGCAGCATCATGTATGGAAGAAACTAGGCACTGCCCATCATCTGCCCAATACCATCCCTACAGTGAAGTATGGTGGGGACAGCATCATGTCTGGAGGAAACCAGGTACTGCCCATCACCTGCTCAATACCATCCCTACAGTGAAGCATGGTGGGGGCAGCATCATGCTGTGGGGACAGGGAGAGACTGGTAAGGGTTAAGAGAAAGCTGAATAGATTTTTGTAGTGCTGTATCAGAAAAATGCAACTGTTCTAAACATAACTTTGCCTAATAACTAGCCATATTTAGTGTTCAGGAGTTAGGGGATGTTGGGAGTAATGGCCACCACATTGGTTGTGACCCAGTATGGAAATGAGAGGATGGCTCACAGACTTCATAGTTACTGCAGTCTCTTTGCTCCCTTGTTAGATTCGAGCCTACATAAAAAGACCAGGATGACCTCGTTCTTTGTATGCAGGAAAGATGTTCTGCATTAACTCGTTGTGGGCTGCTAAAACTAGACTTATAATGGGTAGTCTATGGCATACAGGAATTAGCAAAAAAATATATTCATAGCTGAAATGTTCAGACACCTCATATGTAAATAGCTGAAAAATGACATAACCAGGACACGGCCAAGCTCCCTGCAAAATCCCAAAGGATTTCACATGATTTATCTGCAGTCAGAGAGGCGACCTTCATATATGCAAATTCTTTCATTTTTTTGGTTGGGATTTTATTCTGCTATATCTATGCGAAACTACTGTTCAATTCAATGCAAAAACAAAATATGGAAAAAGAACAATGTTTTTTTATGCCTGTAGTGGTGGGTGTATGGCATATTTGTAGTTACAATCCAACATATAATACATATAATCTTCTTTCTAGCTAATGTATACACCCAACTTAAAGGGGTAATCCAGTGGAAATTTTTTTTTTTTCTAATCAACTGGTGCCAGAAAGTTATACAGATTTGTAAATTACTTCTATATGAATATCTTACCCTTCCAGTACTTAGCTGCTGTATGCTCCAGAGGAAGTTGTATAGTTATTTTCTGTCTGACCACACTGCTCTCTGCTGACACCACTGTCCATGTCAGGAACTGTCCAAAGCAGAAGATGTTTGCTATGGGGATTTGTTCCTGCTCTGGACAGTTCCTGACATGGACAGAGGTGTCAGCAGAGAGCACTGTGGTTCGGACTGGAAAGAATTAGGAAACTTCCTCTGGAGCATACAGCAGCTGATAAGTAGTGGAAGGGTTAAGATTTTTGAAATAGAAGTAATTTACAAATCTGGCACCAGTTCATTTAAAAAAAAAAGTTGATTCCCACTGGAGTAACCCTTTAAGAAACAAGCCAAGCTGACTGTGCATGCAAGTGGACTTCTATCTGCTGTAAAATTGCATGAAGGCTTGTGAATGATGCAGTCCTGCGACTTTAGTCGCAGGACTGCATCATTCACAAGCCTTCATGCTATTTTTCAGCAGTTGTACATTGGCTGGTCAGTTATAATGTTTGCTTATGGAGACATTACCCCCCACCTTTAACCCACCCAATTAATACATTAAGGACAATGGCGCTACAATGGGCATCTGCTACATTATCCATGACTGAAACCCCCACCCCACTCGCCCAGATTGGTGGTATTTTTACAGTCGGGCATTATTGACATTTGGATTGGGTTTCGGCACTTTTTCTGGAATGTAGCAGCCATATAATTACAGATCGGCATCAGCTGTAAAACACTTTCCCATTAACCAAGAATAACACACTCTCTCCTGAAATCTATAACTAGTTGCATTCCTGCGAGCGGCTATATCGGTCTAAGGGGTCCTCATGTCGGTCATTAATAGAAAAATGACAAGCTCTACAAATAGCCAGGAAGCTTAATGGAAGGATCTGAGCTGCGGATTGTCATTTCGGAGGCCTTTGATGCATATTCAGAGGTGACGAGGCCGGTCACTGTCAAAAAATGTCATCTAAGGTGACCGTAAGGATGATTGTTTCCATGCAAGATACCTTGAAAACCTAAAGTAAGCCAATAGAAGCATGCCTCAGGTGGTCACTCTATAGAAGTGCAAGTGCTACAACCCTACTGAGTACATCCCCACTGCGCACCAAGACACAGTGCTGTACATTAATGCTTGTAGTGGGTCTGGTCCTATTGGGACTGAGATGCAGTACCAAGCATGACCTCTGAAGGGCACTGGAGAGAGGGGGCCAAGGCCTAGATGAACCCATTTTTATTTAGCTACTGGTAGGACAATGTGCAGAAGGGAAAGTAAGGGGAAATAGGAAGCAGGCCCTTCTATCCTGGGGGGGAAAAAAATCAGTCGCCATTATAGGAGGCCCATTTTGATCTTGCCATGTTGCCCCTCATGTTTTCTGTATGCCACCGCATCCACTATCATATATATGGCACCACGCCGCCATAGACATTATTCACTGGAGTGCTGTGACCACTTTATGATAGAGACAGAACCTTACCAGCCAAATATTATTTGGACCATTTTAAAAATTGCTCATCAATATTTTCTGTGAAGACCCTTTACTACCAGTACACCTGTTTTGTCTCACCAAAAACTAAAATAGTTGATACAATCACATCTAGAGCTGCACAGTAAAAATCAGCTGGTTTTCCATCGCCACTGAGAATGTAGGACCTTAAAAGGGGTACTCCATCACTAGACATCTTAACCCCTGATCGTGTGGGTCCTGCCGCTGGGGACTCCCGTAATCTCCCTACTGAACCCGCCATTTGTTTAGAGCATCGGGTGCAGCACCGGAGGTTTGTGACATCACAGCCGTGCCCGGCTCGTGATGTCACGCCTATGTCCCCTCAATGAAAGTCATGGCCCCTCCCATACACTTGCATTGAGGGGGCATGACCGTGACATCACAAGCCTTCGCCCCGCATCATCAGTCATCCGGCACGAAGCAAAGTGGGGTGCCGCAGTAGAGATAGCAGGGGTCCCCAGCGGCGAGATCCCTACTAAACATCTTATCCCCTATCCTTTGGATAGGGGATAAGATGTCCAGGGGCAGAGTACTCCTTTAAGACCCTCTATACATGCTAGCTAGCGAAAAGGTGTCTAAACCAGTTGAGTTTGGCAGTACTGGTTGATTAACTTATGAGTATAAAGGGCTCCAGATACTCTCCTGTGGAAAAGGGGATCAGGAATTGTGGATTTCAATGCCCGATCCTTATGTTCTCCCTTGAGATAAACTGTCTAGCAACAACTTTTTCTCCTCTCCTTATTAAAAACACATGCACACTGCCTTAAACAGAGCATGCATGCGTATAGGGGTCAGAAAAAACAGCTGTGGGATTATGCCCAGCTACTGAAGGTGTTTGGGCTCCTTTACCTCCCACCAGACCTGGTCAATGGCAGCATCTCAACTGTGATGCAAGGATAATACAGGATAATGCTGTGCGGCAGAATCACCCGCACCATTAACCCCCCCAATTTTTATTATTTATTTTTGGGATAGTTGACTAGGCTGGATTCTTCAACTCCCACTGGTTACACTGGAGAAGAGGCCATACATAAGCAGCAACCTTGCATTTTCTTCCATTGTTTGTGCAGACTAGACAACAGTCAAACCACCCACACAATGTGATGTTCTGTCTATAAAATGTATTAAACAAACTCCTGAAACTTCCAGGAAAATAAAGACTAAGCGCAGACTAAGCACAGCAGCAGGCCATGGAGCATTGGCGCACAAGTCATGTACATGCCTATGGAATTTGCCTTTATTGGGAGACAGTACGCAGTGTGCCTGCATGTCCTTCAAGTAGACAACACAGACGGGTAAGCGGCTATTGTCAGCATCATGAGAAGCAAACATACATGTTTGTTCATCTGTTATCATGTTTACACTGTACTACTAGGCTAAATACATTGGTGCTTTTAGGAGTTTCTGTTAAAGTCGCTGTCAATGAAAAATATCTGCCCTGGAATATAAAAAGTGGACGTGTATTCAAGGCTTACAATTTTCTGTGATTGACCTTTTGGTACACACACACACAGTGTATTTGCTGCACATTTAAAGCTGTGTTCAATTATTTTGTTACGTTGATATCAGCAGCACCAAATCTGCAGAAGATTAGAATGCCGGAGTGCTAGGCTGGAAATCAGAGGGGGTCTCAGTGGCCGGACCTCCCGCAATCATACATCATCCCCTATCAAAAGGATAAGGGGTAAAAGATGTCTAGTGGCCGAGTACCCCTTTTAGGGTTTTTTAAGGGAAATAACACTTTAGTACAGTAAAACATCCCGAGAATCCTCATTGAAAAGACCAACCCCTATCTAGATCAGTCTATGGGAGCTGCTCCTCTATAGGCAACATGCCAGGGGACCTTGAATAAAAGGGGGAGTCATGCTGGTATCAGGAATGACAGGGGGAGCCACGCAAGGGGCAAGGATTGAGCTGACCATCCATGCTGCAAGTTGAGCCAGTCAGCCTTTTGAAGAGAATCCACATTGTACTTAAAAAGTAAATCAAGGATTCCCTTTCAAGACTGCAGTGTAATCCCCCCTTTAGCTTCTCAGCAGCAGCACCATCACCACCACCAACTTCGTGCTTAGCGTAACCCCTTCATTGCTGCTGCAATTTCTTGCATTTCTGCTCACACAACACTCCTTCGCCCGCCCCCAATACCATCTTATAGTAGCATACTGTGTAAATCATCCCCCAGCACAGTGAAACCTATTCAATGCACTTTTACCAGCACTATGTCAAGGTACAGCAGTGAAGACTAATTGTTGTGATGTGATTGGCTAGGCAACTAAGGGAGGAATAATCTGTGAATACTACTGGCATACAGCCTGACCCAACCCCCTCCCCTCAAAATGGAGAGAATGAATAATAGCTGTGTGCCATGGAGAGGACTCTACAGGACAGAGAGAGAGCACTAAAATCACATTGTCTCCACTCCACTCTGAATGGTTAAGAAAACAAAATTAGACAGAATTTTAAAAATCTTTTGAAAGACATGTACACTAATAGTTATGTCTTTACTGTAATAAAACTAATAAAAAGAAACCCTTATAAGTTCTGAGGCATAAGCCTAAGGATACACTGTTTATCTTAAAATATTACACTGTACATGTGCAATCTACTGAATTCTTGTCTTCAAGAAGTGCTCCTGATTTTTTTTTTTTGCACATAAAGATAATACTCTAGCAATATCCCTGCAGTGCCAACCAGATCATTCCAGCTCAGTTGCATCCAAACATCTTAAACCCTTAGCTGGGTCACATCTCCTGTCTGACAACCAGTAACAGGTACTGTATGCTCTACTGTGTAGACAGCATGTCATGTCCTGTGATTACATCTGCTTCCCACCCAGCTCTGCCATATGCCCCTACTGGTATACATTGCTAACCTACTAAGGGACCAAGAGTGCAGTCCATTGTTCGTGAGTCCAAACAATGATAAGCTGAAGTCATACTCCCTTGACTCAATGTTTTTCTTAACTATTGTCACAATCTCTTGCCTGTAAGAGACCGGAAGAACCCTATTGAAGAAATCATTTCACTGAGCAGCGGAGAAACATTGCCTGGTCAAATAGACCAGATCTGTGTGATACCACACTGATGGAAGGATCAGAATTTGGTGCAGGCAGAATGAACCGATGAATACTTTCTATCAGGTGTGAAGATTTCAGGCTGGTTAAGGTGATGTACTGGTGTGGGAAATATTTTCTTGGCACACCCTGGGCCCTCTGATACTCGTGGATGGATGTTTGGACAGTAGGGCTAATCTAAGCATGGTGGCCAAACAAGTTCATCCCTTCATGGCAGCCATGTGTCCAATGAAAGAAGAAGCTGACTGTCAAGCAAGACAATGCACCTTCCACTAGGGTCATATAGTATTCAGAGACATACCTAGTGCCCTTTGCGCCTCTGGCAAGGTGCTGTATCAGGTAGCCAGGTAGGATTGTGCTTAAGTAAGTAGGTAGTCAGGAAGCTAGGCAGGTAGCTACAGTCATGGCCGTAAATGTTGGCACCCCTGAAATTTTTCTAGAAAACGAAGTATTCCTCACAGAAAAGGAATGCAGTAACATGTTTTGCTATACACGTTTATTCCCTTTGCGTATATTGGAACTATGTGACAACAACCTTTAGGGGTCGCCCCCCAAGGGGTTAACCCTAAACTAGAAATCCCCCTTAAAACTAAATTTTATTAAGTCATTTAAAATATATGAGCTCCGGTATAGTGATCTAAAAGCACAGCTAGTAGTTGCTTAAATCGTATGTTAGCACCCTATAACTTCTTGGGTAATGATATTGTGCTTTTATAGCACTAATCTGCGGATGCCACTATATAGATAGAGAAGCACTGTAAGCTGCTAGTTAAAATATGAATAGCCCTCCGCTGCCCGACGTTTCGTTGGATGGACCAACTTTATCAAGGTACAGAGGCTAAGTACCTTAGCCTCTGTACCTTGATAAAGTTGGTCCATCCAACGAAACGTCGGGCAGCGGAGGGCTATTCATATTTTAACTAGCAGCTTACAGTGCTTCTCTATCTATATAGTGGCATCCGCAGATTAGTGCTATAAAAGCACAATATCATTACCCAAGAAGTTATAGGGTGCTAACATACGATTTAAGCAACTACTAGCTGTGCTTTTAGATCACTATACCGGAGCTCATATATTTTAAATTACTTAATAAAATTTAGTTTTAAGGGGGGTTTCTAGTTTAGGGTTAACCCCTTGGGGGGCGACCCCTAAAGGTTGTTGTCACATATAATTTGCCCTGGAATCCCTGGGGAATTTTGTTGTTGTATATTGGAACTAAACCAAAAAAAGGGACGAAAAAAAGCAAATTGGACATAATGTCACCAAACTCCAAAAATGGACTGGACAAAATTATTGGCGCCCTTAACTTAATATTTGGTTGCACATCCTTTGGAAAAACTGAAATCAGTCGCTTCCTATAACCATCAATAAGCTTCTTAAACCTCTCAGCCGGAATGTTGGACCACTCTTCCTTTGCAAACTGCTCCAGGTCTCTCTTATTGGAAGGCGCCTTTTCTCAACAGCAATTTTAAGATCTCTCACACAGGTGTTCAATGTGGACTCATTGCTGGCCAATTCAGAACTCTCCAGCACTTTGTTGCCATCCATTTCTGGGTGCTTTTTGACGTATGTTTGGGGTCATTGGGGGAGATTTATCAATACCTTTGCAGAGGAAAAGTTGCCCAGTTGCCCATAGCAACCAATCAGATTGCCTCTCATTTTGCAGAAGCCTGTTTATAAATATAAGACAATATCTGATTGGTTGCCATGGGCAGCTGGGCAACTTTTCCTCTGCACAGTTTTGATAAATCTCCCCCACTGTCCTGCTGGAAGACCCAAGATCTCGGATGCAAACCCAGCTTTCTGACACTGGGCTGTACAGTGCGACCCAAAATCCATTGGCATTCCTTAGAT
The DNA here is from genome assembly GCF_029499605.1 of Hyla sarda. Taxonomy (NCBI): domain Eukaryota; kingdom Metazoa; phylum Chordata; class Amphibia; order Anura; family Hylidae; genus Hyla; species Hyla sarda. The sequence goes on along the minus strand of NC_079189.1, from coordinate 572,105,340 downwards.
TTCATGATGCCTTGCACACATCCAAGGCACCCAGTGCCAGAGGCAGCAAAACAACCCCAAAACATCATTGAACCTCCACCATATTTCACTGTAGGTATTGTGTTCTTTTCTTTGTAGGCCTCATTCTGTTTTTGGTAAAAAGTAGAATCATGTGCTTTACCAAAAAGCTCTATCTTGGTCTCATCTGTCCACAAGACATATTCCCAGAATGATTTTGGCCTATTCAAGTTCTTTTTGGCAAAATGTAGTCTTGCTTTTTTACGTCACTGTGTCAGCAGTGGGGTCCTCCTGGGTCTCCTGCCATAGCATTTCATTTAGTTTACATGTTGACGGATAGTTCGCACTGACACAGATGCTACTTGAGCCTGCAAGACAGCTTGAATATCTTTGGAACTTGTTTGAGGCTGCTTATCCACCAGACTATCCTGCATTGACACCTTTCATCAATTTTTCTCTTCCATCCATGCCCAGGGAGATTAGCTACAGTGCCATGGGTTGCAAACTTCTTGATAATGTTGGGCACTGTGGACAAAGGCAAATCTAGATCTCTGGAGAAGGACTTGTAACCTTGAGATTGTTGATATTTTTCCACAATTTTGGTTCTCAAGTCCTCAGACCGTTCTCTTTTCTTTCTGTTGTCCATGCTTAGTGTGGCACACACAGACACACAATGCAAAGACTAAGCAAACTTCTCTCCTTTTTATCTGCTTTCCGGTGCAATTTTGATGTTGCCCACACCTGTTACTTGCACCAGGTGAGTTTAGAGGACAACTGCAGCACAATATACACTTATCCCCTATCTACAAGATAGGGGAAAAGTGTTTGATCGCGGGGGGGTCCGACCGCTGGGACTGCCCCGCGATCTCCCTAACGGGGCGCCGCCATTAGCACTCATAGTGAGCGCTAGGGCGCGTAGCGTCGACCTAGAGGTCGACGGTGATGCCCCGTCTCCTCCCCATCCCAATACAGTTCTATTGGGGGAGGCACTAACGCTGCCTCCCCGCCTCTCCCATAGAGATGTATGGAGGAGGCGTGCCGGCCGCAACGTCATGCTGCGGCTGGCACGCCCCCCTGCACGGGACAGCCACGGCCCCGTATAGGAGATCACAGGGGGTCCCAGCGGTCGGACCCCTGGTGATCAAACACTTATCCACCATTCCTGTGGATAGGGGATAAGTGTTAATCACGCTGCAGATATCCTTTAAAGGAGCATCACATGCTTGAAACAATCTTATTTTTCCACAATTTTGATTTGATTTTCGGGTTTGGTGTGAATAATGTCCAATTTGCTTTTTTTCCTCCCTTTATTGATTTAGTTCCAATACACACAAAGGGAATAAACATGTGTATAGCAAAACACATTTTACTGCAATCCTTTTCTGTGAGAAATACTTCATTTTCTGGAAACATTTCAGGGATGCATAAATTTACGGCCATGACTGTAAGTAGGTTGATATGTAGCAAGGCCAGGCTTAGTTTTTCTCCCTTCACAGTGCAGGCGCAGATCAGTGACATCATGGTGCTTGCACTGCATTGGGTCAGAGGTCAAGGTCTCATCTCAGAGCAGGTCCTGTGGCTTACACTAAGAGGAAGCTTTTAACTGTCTTTAACTGTAGAACCGAGAGGCACTTTTAGCTGCGTGCTCTATCGCCTGGGGATCCAGGACAAGTAGACAATCCTGGATTCCCATTAACGAGCGAGTGCACTTGTACCAGGCGGCCCCATCTTTGCTCCTGGCCCTCTGGTATTGGCAGCCTGCTCCTCCCACCTGTCCCCTCCCCCCCCCCCCCCTCCAGGCAGGTTCCAGGTTCGCTAAGGCAAGGTACAACACTGGATCTATGGATCTACACTGATATATTGCAGCAGTTCTGAAGACCAAGGGGGGTTCAATTAGATTAGGCTCTAATAAAAAGGCAACCGAGTATAGATTTAATGCAAGAGCATGTGAACAAAAAAAAATCTCCAAAAATAAGCATGTCAGGTTTTTTGTTTTCTTTGCACATACAATAAAAGTAGTAATTTGCATTCCTTTTCTGCTCTGCAAAGAACTAAAACTGTTCCTGAACACACAAAATATCCAGAAAAAGCAACACTTGTGCTTGTGATGTCTGAAGGAAGCCATTAAAGTGCCGAGAGGTGGCCTCCAAACATCTTTCTTCAATATAGGCCGACGTATAACAGCCCTAATTACGCCAGTGTCTTTTGTCTGCGCTTCAAATGAATTAATAAAACCAGAGAGACATTTATATCTTTTACTTTTAAGTCATGAAGAATAATTGCTGGTACATTACTGAAACCATCACATTTTCTTGAAAAGGAGGGGGGGGGAAAAATGAAGTAAAATACAAAAAAAAAAAGGGACCATGACTTCCTGTTTTCTTGCCGAGAGGAACACATTTGTGTGTAAATCAAAACGTACTCCGAGGACCTCACAGTAAATAAGGAACACATGTCAGCTCTGACAAGCCGGTGGGCTATTTCTGAAGAATTTTTTATTTATTTTTTCTCCATTTTTATTCACGTAGGTTCTTTTCGGAAACCGCGATTTGCTCTTGACAGAACCACTGTGGTTATTATGTGTTGCTGCGAAATACCAGCTACATTGTGTGAAGTGCAGCTGTTAGAATCGTGGAAGGGGAACCCAGTTAACATTTTCTGCAAAAAGGATAAATATAGAATTTTTGTAGCTGTTGTTGTTTGGTCTTTTACATTGTAACAAGCTCCAGATGGTAATAACCACCACCCTCTGCACACCAACATGAATTCCCATCTTGAAACCTTGTGCTAAACGTGATCTTTTCTAAATTTCTACCATTTTAGAGTTTATGTCCCTTAAATCTGAAATTCTGCAATTAATTTACTACCACAGGTGCCTGGAAATCCCTAAGGCTATAGGACAGTGTGCACATTGGAATGTGACACAGTGGGGGAGATTTATCAAAGTTGTCTATGTCCCGCATCAATATAGACCAAACTACAGAGGGTTAGTCCGGTCTATTCTGCGCCTAATTTATCTAAAGTCGCACGGCTCTTGATAAATTCAAAGCATGGACTTCAGGATCTATGCTTTAGACTGTATTTAAACCTGCTCCAGCATGGTCTGACATTTTGGCGTACTTTCAGCGGATGCGACTTGTCGCTGAAAAGTCGCTTTTGATAAATTCAGCACCAATGCATTTCCGTCTAAAATAGACTAGAACGCATCATGTTCTAAAAATCCTCTAGAGCAAAAGTCGCACATATTTAGACCGACTTTGTGCGACAAATTTAGACACAAAAATACCCAGTCTAAATCCTTTGATAAATATCCCCCAGTGTGTCCATGACTTGGCAGACTCTAAAGCAGGTGGTCAGCAAACATATTGGACCATGACAGGTCACATGTAGACCATGAGCCAAGTGCCGACATTCTTAATGCCGTAGTCTTATGGTTAAAAGTATTTTTCTAAACTCTCATTCTGTCTCATAGTTGAGGTATACCTATGATGAAAATTACAGGCCTCTTATCTTTTTAAATGGGAGAATTTGCACAATTGGTGGCTGACTAAATACTTTTTTGCCCCACTGTAGATCTCTGGAGATGGACTTGTAACCTTGAGATCGTTGATATTTTTCCACAATTTTGGTTCTCAAGTCCTCAGACAGTTCTCTTCTCTTTCTGTTGCCCATGCTTAGTGTGGCACACACAGACACACAATGCAAAGTCTAAGTGAACTTCTCTCCTTTTTATCTGATTTCCAGTGTAATTTTTATATTGCCCACACCTACTTGCCCCAGGTGAGTTTAAAGGAGCATCACATGCTTGAAACAATCTTATGTTTCCACAATTTTGAAAGGGTGCCAATAATTATGTCCAGTCCATTTTTGGTGTTTGGTGTGACATTATGTCCAATTTGCTTCCCCCCCCCCCCCTTTTTTTTTTTTGGTTTAGTTCCAAAACACACAAAGGGAATAAACATGTGTATAGCAAAACATATTTTACTGAAATCTTTTTCTGTGAGAAATACTTCATTTTCTAGAAAAATTTCAGGGGTACCAACATTTACGGCTATGACTGTATATGGCATCAGATCTGGATCTTTACATTTACAAGCAGGTTTTACATTTCTTCCCCATAAACCTATAAACTCTAGAAAACCTATTAAATGTTAATGTATGTGTACACTGTGATTAAAACAACCTTTCTTATACTGTATAGGTCTCCTTGGTGCCTTCAAAACCGGTCTGAACAGTCAGGGCCTAAACTAAGACTGCCGGGGTCCCCCTTGTGATATTGACAGCAGAGGTTCCAAGACTTCCACACTGTACCCCAAAATGGTGCCAACAAAAACTGCCGGTCGTCTGGCACAATATAGACCATCATACAGCTCCATGGATAGAAAATAAAAATATTATGACCTTTGCAGCAACAGGCAACAAGCAAATTATTTGTATGAAAAATAGCACAAAACAAAAACAAAAAACCACATTAATTTGCAAGCCCAATATTTGTGCCAACCCACAGTATACAGCTATGCTTTTATTTTGCATTCTAAATGTTCAGGCATTTTCACATCCCCCCAAAAAAGTTCATGAAAGTTAAATAAATTACATGTGCCCCAAAAGGTTACTATTAAAAACTCATCACGCAGAAAAATATAAAAGTTAGGGCTCTAGGAACATTTGCCCAATTTAGGTCTGTCACTAAAATGGGTTAAAAATGCCAGCAAACAATACCTCTGACTGATAATTTTAAAAGTGAGGTTATTTCAGGCATGAGCAAGACGCAGAGTGTTACCGTAGGTCAGACAATAGTGCGCGCTGTGCGGAGACTGGTCCTTTGTGGACAGACTTTCCCACGTCTCCTCTTACTTGGGATGTGTCTGCACTTGTATAGATCCCATTTCCTTCCAACATTTGGGGGTATAATAAGAGAACACACCCAGCTCGGTCTATTGACTGCAGCCGCTTATGGGAAGCACATATTAGTGAATAAACATTGTAGATTATTTCCTTCTCCATATTTCTCAAGAATGGCGCATACTGACTCCAGTAAACGTACGTGCAACACGGCTCGCAATGACTTTATTATTAACTAGTCCTTGAAATTCTACAGGTTTGAGCTATTGAAGTAGAATAAACCAATGATAAAGTTTCAGCAAAAATATACATTTTAAAATTTACATTTTATTAGTGTCCATTCACAATTCCAAAGAAATGGCCTGACCTATATTGGCGGGAAGAGGCAGAGGGGCCTGGCGGGAAGAGGCAGAGGGGCCTGGCGGGAAGAGGCAGATGGAGGAGTCTGGTGGGAGGAGGACAAGAGACTGGTGGAGTCTGTAGGTTACAACTTGGTCTCTGAGCACTGATATAATAGGGTGAAAATGTGGGCCCAGTGTTTGGACCCTTCTGTGCTGCCTGTGTCAAAAATAACGACTGAAGATAAAACCAGACAAGTGGGGACACTTTACAAGGAATCCTATATGAAGCCCATCACATAAATGGTCTAACACTGAAGCAGAAAAGAAATCCTTAAAATTTACAATTAAAACTGCTTGGAAAAAAAACAAAAAACAAAACATTGTGCTGCAGGACCCAGAATGCACGAGGCCTGGTGTGGCGCGTGCTCGATAGAGACATCCATCATTGCAATGTATTTATATGGCTCTTACATGTTCCACAGCGTCCTGTATAATTTAGGGAAGGAAATGAAAAACAGACCATTTTCCGTGGTTTTGAGTATATCATTTCTATAAAGCTTTCCATGAAGTTTCACAGGCCAGGGAGGGGGCAGTGGTGGCACAGGATGGGTTATATGTCATGCACCAAGGACACAAGATGCACACACTGTCATCAGGTGAAGAAAAACTGCAGCATGAAGAAGAACTTAAAGGGGTTCTCCACCATAAGGTGATTTTAGTATGTACCTGGCAGGCAGCAATGGACATACTTAGGAAGGATCTGCACTTTTCTTGGGGCTAAGTGGCTATGTTGTGAGATTACCATAACACTGTAGGTAGCTTTTTGTGAACTGGTATTTCCTGTTTGAGTTTTTTTTGCCTACAAATCCCACAATTCCATTTTCCTCCCTCCCACACATCAGCAACCCCATAAAACATACTGAGCTGCATCCATTCAAAAGACCTGTGGTTTTCAATCAGGGTGCCTACAGCTGTTGCATTAGTTGCAGATTGATCTCTCTCCCACTAAGCGTTCGCTCCACCCAGTGAAGCAGACAGGCTCCCTGTCATCAGCTGACTAGTGAGTCAGGTATCGGCAGCATTGCAAGCTGGGAAAAATCTGAGACAACAGTAATTTTGTATGCGGTTAAAAATAAATAAATATTGGTGTGAAAGTCACATAAGAATTGAGAAAACAGTCTCACACAGGTACAGACACTATATTATGAACTACACTAACATTACAGCCCCTGTAGCATAGTTAAATAAAAGAAAACCACAAGGTACACCAGGCTTCAAAATTGTAGATAAAACTTTAGAAAAAGCTTAAATTTTATGGTATTAAGCTCCAATGATGCTGTGAAAAATAAGGAATGACATCTGGGTGGAGCTTAATACCAGCGAGTGGAATCTGACATTAGCTACTACATTGTAGAAACAAGACTGATGGTCCTTGTATCTTTTACAATGGTGCATTCATTGCATGGACTCATGTCTACTAAAATGCTATTTTAAAAAACATTCCAAGCAAAAATTCATGGCATATACATAGCATGTTTGGACAGTGGAGTTTTGTCACCACAAACCCCATTCAACCCTAGACTGTTCTTTCCTGTACAGTCACCTGGAAATGTAGCCAACCCAATTTTTTTTGAATAGAGATCTGCTGTAGCTCCATGAACAACAGGTGACAGGAGTGGTAATCCCATCTCTGCTAGTTATCACCTATCCATAGGGTATAACAAGATTTCTGACCCGTATTCGGTTTTCTGACCGGACCTAAAAAAACTTAGTACAGTATACTATGTTTATAGGTCTGGTCAGAAAACCGGATACGGGTCAAAGATGAGCCGACCAGAGTAAAACGGTGACTCTGGTCAGCTCATTAAAGTCCATGTATTTCAGCGCCGATCCGGCTGGGGTACAGGAGTGCACAGTTTTCCTTTCCCCCAGGCGGATCCAGCACCCATACGGTGAAAACGTGGTGTGCATGCACCCTAAGGTTGCAATGTCTTAAAATTAGACAGTTTAGTAAAACCATGCCAATAAAATCTGCAACCAAAATCTGCTGGGCTGGACCTCAACCTGGTCCCTTGCTCCTGTTGGGGAGGAACAACTAAAGTCTATACAAGGTTAAGAAAAAGCTAAGTTGGTACTTGTTCTTTTCCTTGACTCATAAACGTATAATACAGGTCAGTGTCTGAGATAAGACAATGAGTAAGATGTGATGTGTTGTATAGGATGTGTTCTCAGTAACACATTCAAAGACTCCCTTCACCTCCTTCATTAACTCCATAACTACCATTACTAAAGATTGCATCATATTAAACAGCCAAAAAGGGACCAACAGTTGCACCCTCATGACTAAATGGTCTATACTTGCGTAATTTCTGCAGGAATTCACCTCAAGCCCAATAATGGTGGTTCACCACTGTAGGAAGAACCCAAGGCTGTACGGGATAGCGCAGCCCTGAGTGCATTGCACACAGCAGCCCTGTTTTGTGTCAGGCCGACGCATCTGCTCGGAAAAACTTCTTGGCCCCCATCCAAATCATGTGCGGAGAAGAATGGCTTTAAATGAGCAGCCTTTAATCACGAGAGGGAATAAAACCAGTTACGAGCACAAATTTGACATATAAAGAAGAAAAAGTTCCTCTTTATGGATGGAGACAGATCTGGAGTAATTGAGAGCATGTGTGCCGACATAAAGGATGTACAGTCTGCTGCTGCACGGCCATCCTCGTGCTCTCCGCTGGCCCTCTCCATCAGCTCAAAAATGAGGGAATATTTCATCCAAAACATTATTTATTTTTGAGTTTAAAACCAAAAAAAAAATCTAAATAAAAAAACAAAAAGGGTCAAACCGTGCAGATTGAATTGTGGCTTATTTCATGTAAATTTAGCCCAAAGCCAGCTCGTGGCACACTGGAAAACTGTAAAAGCAGAAAGATGAAGACACTAGGAACAATATCCATTATATCCTTTTACAGCACCAATATATTTGGCTGTCTGTCGCTGTCCCCAGGAGCTAACAATCTAATCTCCATATCTCACACACTGAAGCTAGTTTACAGGAAGCCATGCGCTCTATCAGTATTTTTTATTTTTTTATGTTGAAGGGGTATTCCAGGATTTGTTTTTTATTTGACTATGCTACAGGGGCTGTACAGTTAGTGTAGTTCATAATATAGTGTCTGTACCTGTGTGTGACGGTTTTCTCACAATTCTTCTGTGATTTTCACGCTAATATTTATTTTTAGCAGCATACAAAATTTTTCCCAGATTGCAATGCGGCCGAGACCGGACTCACTAATCAGCTGCTTCAATGGGTGGAGGGATCAATCTGCAACTAATACAACAGCTGTAGGCCCCCTGATTGAAAACCACAGGTCTTTTGTTTCAATGGGTGGGGTGGCTGATGTGTGGGAGGGAGGAAAATTGAATTATGGGATTTGTAGTCAAAAAAGAAAACAAACAGGAAATACCAGTTCACAAAAAGCTAGCCATAGTGTTATGGTAATCTCACAACATAGCCATTTAGCCCCAAGACAAGCGCAGATCCTTCCTAAATATGTCCATTACTGTCTGCCAGGTACATGATAAAATCACCTTATGGTGGATAACCCCTTTAATCCCTTAACGACCACAACATATATTAACGTCAGTGGCCGGCTCCCGTAACGTGAAGCGCGCTCAGAAGCCATCAGCAACCGGGACCCGCGGCCAATACCAGACATCGCCGATTGGGCTGATGTCCGGTATTAACCCTTTAGAAGTTGCGGTCAAAGTTGATGGTGGCATCTAAATTGGGAGAAATCACTGCCGGTTAGCTCCGCAGAACTGTTCGGGACCGCCGCGGTGAAATCACAGCGTAATGAACAGCTGAGAGGACAGCGGGAGGTGCCTTACAGTGTTCCACGCTGTCCGATCAGAGTTTTATTGCTTCAAGCTTGAGATCTAGGCTTGAGCAATTGAGCGCAGATTACACTGATCAATGCTATGCTATGGCATAGCATTGGACAGTGTATGCAATCAAAGGATTGCAAAAAAAAAAAGTTTAAAAATAGTAAAAAGTAAAAAAATAGTAAAGAAAATAAATAAATAAATATCATTTATCCCCTTCCTAAATATAAGTTTGAATTACCCCCCTTTTCCCATTAAAAATATGTAAACAAAAAACAAAACAAAACATATGTGGTATTGCTGCATGCTTAAATGTCAGAACTATAAAAATATAATGTTAATTAAACCGCACGGTCAATGGCTTATACGTTAAAAAAATACTAAAGTCCAAAATTGCGTATTTTTGGTCACTTTGTATACCATTAAAAAATGTATAAAAATATCAACAACTCCAATCAAAACAATCATGGTACCGATAAAAACTTCAGATCACGGCACAAAAAAAATTATCCCTCACACATGCCCGTATACAGAAAAATTAAAAAGTTATAGGGGTCAGAAGAGGACAATTTTAAACATTAATTTTGGTGCATGTAGTTATACATTTTTTTAAATGAGTAAAATAAAGAAAAACCTATAGAATTTCGGTATCATTGTACCCTTATGGACCTACAGAATAAATATATGGTTTCATTTTTACCGAAAAGTGCACTGCGTAGAATTGGAAGCCCCCAAAATTTACAATTTTTTATTTATTTATTTTTATTTCAATTTTGGCCCCCCAAATTTTTTTTTTTCTGGGTTCGCCGTAAATTCTGTGGTGAAATTAGTAACGTCATTACTAAGTACAACTGATGGCACAAAAAATAAGCCCTCATATGAGTCTATAGGTGCAAAATTGAAAGCGTGAGGTGGAAAAAACGAAAATTCTAAAAACTGAAAAACCCGTGGTCCTTAAGGGGTTAAGAAAGAACAACTATGGGAGGACAGACTCCACGCGATCACAGGGAAAGCCATCAGGCTTTCCCATATTCCTGAAATGAAAGACATATGCAGCTATACAAAGCATCTCTCTCTATCGCTGTTCTGTCTAACATTACACTGATTTTATTTAGAGCAATGTAATGCATCAATTCTCCTGTGGTGGCGCTGCAGGGAAACTGAACACTTAAAGCCCAGGCACACACATGGACGATAATCCATATTGAGCCAAAATAAGCTTGCAGCAGAATCTCATTGGTCACAAACAACATGTAGAAACATTTATTTCCGGCATTTATTTCTACTGTACAATTCTGTGGGAAATAAGTGCTTGTTCAGGGCAGCGCTGATACAGTAAGTAAATTCAGCGAGGAAATTTCTGCAATGTGCATGGGCCCTTACTGCCGGGTTTCTTCACAAATTACAGGACATAACTGTGGTTCCCAACAGGCTGAGCTGCAATACTACACATCACCTATAGGCAAGAGTAGCCCTGTTTCTGAAAGAAAGGTACCATTCGTCTCCTTGTCTTTAGGCAAGATGATTAATGGTACCTTTCTTATATAGCTTCCCCTCCCCTCCCTGCCCCAGCATGATTGACAGTCAGAGCTTGGCTTCCCGGCTGAGCCCTGTATAAGTTTCACACATGGGCCATGCGTTCGGACTGAGGTGCATTTGGTGTGGCTTTCTTGTTTAAGGCAGCAGTAATAATTACTTCCTGTGCATGCACCTCACTATGACTGTACGACGCATGCACAAGGTTTAGACAGGGCTCGGCCTAAAGGCCAAACCCCAACTGTCAATCATGCCAGGACAGTGAAGGAAGGGTGAGGCGTTCCAGCTCCTGGACCCTTCAAAGGTTGGAAGAATGCCTCTTTGACACTTGGCACCAGAAAATAAATAGTTTAATACTTATTTCTTCATTCTATTTAACAGTTTCATAAGTTAATTAAATAAAGTTTATTAGGTGTAAACCAGCTGATGGATCCCTTTTAACACTTTAGACATGAATGGAGGGGGCGTGGCGTCTTGTCCCCAGTCCTGGAAACCCGGAGGTTTTCGAAACTGGAGACGCAGCTCCCGCATAGAATGCAGGGGGCTGCAGTGAGATTGCGGGGGTTCCAGCAGCGGGCCCCCCACGATCAGACATCTTATCCCCTATTCTTTGAATAGGGGATAAAATGTTTTTGCCCGGAATACCCTTTTAATCACTTGCCACATATGTTGAGGTGCCTGTACATTTTTAATAATTGTTGACCAAACATTTGCTCGGCTGAGACCCCACAGACGTTCAGCACAAACACAGACGTTCAGCCCTTCAAGTTTCCTCCATAGGGAAGGGTAAGCCACAGCCAAACAGTTGTGGTGCAGGATTATACCTAGCAGAACAAATGGGATGGGTGGTGAAAATCCAACATGTCTGACACTTCTCATCACCATAGTCATCTGTCGGGCAGTGTCGGGTGGCTCCTGTGGTTGCAAAACTACAACTACCAGCATGCCCAGACAGGTTTTGGCTGTCCGTGCATGCTGGGAGTTGTAGTTCTGCAACAGCCGGAGCCACCCTGGTTGGGAAACACTGCCTTAGGCTGCTTTGACACTATAAAGTTCACCCGTTAATAAACGTACGTTATGTATTGTTAACGGATGTTTAATAACGGGTGAATTAACGGATGCTAAAGGCTGAATAATGTCTGTCCAAATGACGCGCATATTCATCCGTTAAGAACTGTTATAACATCCGTCATGTATGGACGTTTTAACACCTGTCTACAGACTCCCACAGCCAGGACTACTACTACTCCCATCATGGAACAGACTTGTTTCTAAGATGGGAGTAGTAGTTCCCCGGCTGCGGTAGTCTGCTAGTGGCTGGAAAGGTTACATTAGTGTTTGTACTACTACCCCCATCATGGAACAGAGTCTGTTCCATGATGGGGGTTGTAGTACAGGGGCTGAGGGATTTATTGCACCGGGTCTCACTTCTGACATCCGATCAGAAGTTCTTTAACAAGTAAGCGGGCGGCATGGTCCACAACCCTGCGATGTACACAATGTATTTTTTACTTTCATTTTTAAATTCCCCGCTGGGAGCCCTGAATGGCCGGTACTAAGGGATCCCAGCAGGGTTTTTAAAATGAACAATGTGAGGGGACATATGTATATTAAAAGTACTGGCCATTGAGGGCTCCCAGCGGGGAATTTAAAAATGAAAGTAAAAAATACATTGTGATCGCAGGGTTGCGGACCATGCCACCCGCTCCCTTGCTTAATAACTTCTGATCGCATCGGGTGTCGGAAGTGAGACCCGGTGCGATCAATCCCTCAGCCCGTGTACTACAACCCCCATCATGGAACAGAGTCTGTTCCATGATGGGGGTAGTAGGACGAACACTAATGTAACCTCCCCAGCCACAGGCAGACTCCCGCAGTGGGGAATTACTACTCCCATCATGGAAAAAAGTCTGTTCCATGATGGGAGTAGTAGTAGTCCCTCAGCACTGCAGGAGTCTGCTGATTTCAACTCTTCTGAGCATGCTCAGAAGTCATAACAGATATTTTAAAACAGGGTGCAAACAGATTACATAAAGGCTCATCCGTTTGCCATAGACTTCAATGTTAAAAATAACGTCTGTTAATTTATCCGTTTCTTGTGACGGGCGAAAAATTTGTGCATGTCCAGTTATTTCTCCCGTCACAACTAACGTCCGTTAGTCATGACGGGCTATAACGGGTGATAACACGTAAACGAAAAAAAAAAACATTGACTTGAATGGGGTTGTTTAACGGGCGTTAATTATTTTACAAACGTACGTTTATTAACTTCTTAGTGTGAAAACAGCCTTAGAATATGAGCCACCCTATAACAATGGCCATTCTGAGCTTCCTGACTATACTAATATACTATAAAGTAGTAAATTATAAGTAATGGTGCTCTCACCTCCGATCGTTTCTTTTCCTTCGGAATATTTTTTTGGTGTGTGCTATCTCTGCTTCATGGGGCAGCGGGTGATATCCCTGGGAAGAAAAAAAGAAAAAAAATTGTGATTTTTCTGTGTGAAAACATTGCAGGCAAATACGGAGCTCAATGACATTGCATTATGTTAGAAGCAGCTCTGGTGCAAGGGTAGAAATTATTACTAAGGAGATTCAGCTGGAATGGTGACTTTTGGCCCATGCATACTGTAATATTAATTCTACAGCATTGTACACTAAATTGGATCCATATGCCCATCACAATCTAAATTCACCTATTAGTAGGTTTTGAAGTGTGGGAGAAACCAATGCAAACACGGGGAGAACATGCAAACTCGTTGTAGATGTTGTCCTTGAGTGGGATTTGAACCTAGGACTCTAGCGTGGCAAGGCAGCAACACTAACCACTGAGCCACCATGGAATAAATTGGCACCGTGAGGTAATGCACCATGCCCATTGACAGCAATGCAGTTCTATGCGGAATTCTGCTGAAAGAATGAACAGGTTAATTCTTTCGGCAGAATTGGAATAGGCGGCACGGAAGCAGAATCTCATGGCAGGCTGCTGTAGCGGAATTTCCGCCTGGAATTTCTCCAGGTGGAAATTCCATATTGTGCACCTGTGGGGACAAAAAATTCAAGTTACCTCTCCTCCAGAAGAAAACGGTCTCTCTAGTGCCACAGGGGGAATGACCCAGTGGCCAGCCAGTCCCACTGCTGCCCGACCAAGCCCCTGGCTCTGGGCGACACCAACCCAAAGATAAAGTATCACAGCAACAATGGTCGCCGCAGAGCACCACACCAGTGTGAACACCTACCTTTGGGCTTGGTGTCTCGGTAGTGGTGGTCGCCGCTATGCGCTACGCCAGTATTAGTATAGGGACCCACTCATATCAGGTGGCCTTGACGTGGCGAGTGGGATTGCAGGTTTTGATGAAACAATACACTGTTAGTTTTTGAAATTATGCTGAAAACAAGTAAATCAAAAAGTTGTGGATGTGCGGCTATGTTTCTTTTTCTCTATTTGTGTTTTACATCTTTGTTTACATACTTTTGTTTTCCAATGGAGCACACCCATATTCCATTAATCAGCTGGCTTACCTTGAAGAGAAAAGGTACCTCCTAGAGCTGCGTCAAAGATATCCTCTCTGTCCAACTACAACTTCATGTGCTTGGACAAGGACCCAAAAACTGCAGTCTACCGCTACACCATGAAAGAAGCACTGGTACGTCTTGTTCTTATATGGGTCGGACTCTGATTTACAGGTTAGTTATCTATAGATGACCCTAAAGAGTTTCTTATTTTTAAATCCTTTTAGAAGAGAGCTGGATGAAAGGGGTACTCCTCCCCTCGACCTCTTATCCCCTATGCAAAGGATAGGAAATAAGATGTCGGATTGTGGGGGGCTCGCCGCTGGGGACCCCCGCGATCTCCGTGCTGCACTCGGCGTTCGTTTAAAGCGCGTGGGATCAGCACCGGAGGCTCATGACGTCAAGGCAACGACCCCTCAATGCAAGTCTATGGGAGGGGGGGTGGCAGACTTGCATTGAGGGGGCATGTCCGTGACGTCACGAGCCTCCACCCCACATCGCCAGTCATCCCACATCGTTTAGAGCGTCGGGTTCAGCGCTGGAGGCTCGTGACGTCAAGGCCGTGCCCCGCTTGTGACGTCACAGCCACACCCCCTCAATGCAAGTTTATGGGAGGGGAAGTGGGGGATGCCACATCCTTCCCATAGACTTGCATTGAGGGGGGCGTGGCCATGACATCACAAGCCTCCACCCCGCATCGCCAGTTATCTGGCACAGAGCGAAGTTCACTCTGTGCACCGGATGTCTGGGGTGCCGAAGCAGAGATCGCGTGGGTCCCCAGCGGCAGGACCCCCGCGATCAGATATCTTATCCCCTATTCTTTGTCTAGGGTGGAGTATCCCTTTAAAAGTTCTTAACAAGGGAAAGCATTAGCACAGTTACCCAACTTTGCCAGGAACAGCTGAATAAAATTCTGCAATGGCAGTATGCAACTAAAGCAAGAGAAGGAAGAATGAATACTGTGACACAAAATGAACCTTTCAAAGCAGGGAGAATGCGGCACTAAGAGCCCCGGAACGTATTCCAGTAAGTGGGATGAGCAAGGTTCTGTGATTTATAGTTATCCTGGTATGAGGTCAGGTCTTTGTATGGCTGCCATACACGCAATGCATCCCTGTCCCCCTCAAGGTCTCTCCAATACAGACACATTGAGAATGTTATATTGTTAACCTCCTACACATTTAGATCACTATGAAGCAACATGGCTCATTTACATAGAGTGTGGAATTGTTCTGTTATAACAAATCAGAGAGAAAAGTACTTGTCGCACAGTAAGGTCATCATACAGAAGCAAACACATGAAAAGATCCCCCCCCCCCCCCCCCCATGTTAGAAGTAAATGGCTCCTAGAGAACCTTCAATGGGTTTCTAGCTACTCCAAAATGTGAAACTGGCCACATTGTGTGCCAGTAAAGAATATCCCACCACTTCCACAGGGCATTTTGGCAATGGGCCCCCAGGATGCAGTCCACTGGAGCTACTGTATAACAGTGTTCTATATCTATCCCAACAGTGAGTCCACCACTCCCATTTGTGTAAATATTCACATTTCATGTGCCAACACTGGAGAAATGATCCTCTGCTACAATGTAAAGTAGTGAGTGCACAGCCTGTATAACAGTTTAATGTTGTGTCCCCTCAAAATAATTCAACAAACAGCCATTAATGTCTAAAACTTGGCAAGAAAAGTGAATACACCCCTAAGTGGAAATGTCCAAATTGGGTGCAAATAGTCATTTCCCCTCCCTGCTGTCATGTGACTTGTTAGTGTTACAAGGTCACGGGTGGGAATGGGGAGCAGGTGTCTTAAATTTTCACTAAGACTGGTCACTGGAAGTTCAACATGGCACCTCATGGCAAAAAACTCTCTAAGGCTGCATTCACACCACATCACGGATCCGGCTGGTGAAGGAAAAAACTGGGTGCTACCGTACCCCAGCCAGACTTGCCTTGAAATCCATTTACTTTAATGAGCCGACCAGAGTCAAAACCGTAGTATACTACGGTTTTAGGTCCGGTCACAAAACCGGATACGGGTCAAAAATGAGCCGACCAGAGTCACTGTTTGACTCAGGTTGGGTCATTAAAGTAAATGGATTTCAGCGCTGATCTGGCTGGGGTACGGGAGCGCACGGTTTTCTCCTCCCCCATCTGGATCCAGCAACCGTATGCTGCAAACGTGGTGTGAATGCAGCCTAAGGCTGGGTTCACACCACGTTTTAAATACAGTTCCCGTATCAGGTTTTTGATTTAAAAAAAAAACGTAATCCTCAAAACCTGACTAAACTGTATCAAAAGGTGTGTACACATTTTTAATCCGTATACGGATTGAAAAATGACGTCCGGTTGCATCCCTTTTTAAGAAGAAAACGTATACTCTAACTTTTCATTCCATTATGAATAAAGTTTCACTTGTTTGATTGAAATTCCAAGAAAAAAACTGCAAAGTCAAAAACCGTATGGTGAAAACAGGATGGAACTGTACGCACATACGGTTCCCATTGACTCCCATGTTTAAAAAAACAAACAAACAAAAAAAAAATATACGTTTCAATACGGTTTTCACCCGGACCAAAAACCGTGGTAGGCTATAGTTTTGGGCATGGGAAAAAAAAACTGGCATAACCTGATGCATCTTTTAGCATACGTTTTCAAATTGAAAACGTATATGGGAACTGTATTGTAAAAACGTGGTGTGAACCCGGCCTTATCTGAGGGAAAAAAAAATGAATTGTTGCTCTACATAAAGATGGCCTAGGGTATAAGAAGATTGCCAAGACCCTGAAACTGAGCTGCAGCATGGTGGGCAAGACCATACAGTGGTTTTACAGGACAGGTTCCACTCAGAAGAGGACTTGCAAAAGAAAGCCCGCAAACAGTTGGCTGAAGACAAGACAGATTACGGACATGGATTACTGGAACCATGTCCTGTGGTCCAATGGGACAAAGATAAACTTATTTGGTTCAGATGGTGTCAAGTGCAGGGATGTGGAAATTATATCGCCCGACGCCACAGACATGCAGTTTTGGGCGCTGGGCAGGTGGATTCTTCTGGCATTTAGCCCGGCTTCGGGCAAGCAGCTCTAAATGCCGGAAGAATTTGAAAAATGTGTGCAGCGTTTGTATTGTACCTGCGGCCTCCTTCCTGAAGCGGTGCGCACTATCCGTGACGTCATAGGAAGCGCAGGACGCCGGGACGCATAGGCAGCGGCGTGACGCTGTAGTCCCGTGCGGCGCCTGGGATGACGTCACCCGACGCGCGCATCGTGGATCCCCCCGGCCCGCGCATCGTGGATCCCCCCGGCCCGCGCATCGTGGATCCCCCCGGCCCGCGCATCGTGGATCCCCCCCGGCCCGCGCATCGTGGATCCCCCCCGGCCCGCGCATCGTGGATTCCCCCCGGCCCCAAAGCAAGGTCCTGCTTTACACGTAAGTGTAAAACGTCCACAGAGATATTTTTGTAAGGGGGTATGCTTGTTAAAAGAGGAACCCTACCTGGGTGATCATGTATATCTGGGGTCCTGTACACCAATTGGGAACCCCTATCTCTTTATCAGGTGGGGCTCCAGCTGTTGCAAAACTACAACTCCTAGTATGCTCGGACAGCCAATGGCTGTCTGGGCATGCTGGGAGTTGCAGTTTTGCAACAGCTGGAGGCTTCCTAGTTGGAGAAACAGCGGTATACTGGCTGCACAGTGTTTCCCAAGCAGGGTGCCTCCAGCTGTTGCAAAACTACAACTCCCAGCATGCTCGGACAGCCAATGGCTGTCTGGGCATGCTGGGAGTTGTAGTTTTGCAACCGCTGGAGGCTCCCTGGTTTCTAGAAACAGCGGTCTACTGGTTGCACAGAGTGTCACAGCTCACTCCCCCACTGTGACACACAGGTCCCAGCACATAGAAGATGCCCTATTTTCTTTCTGTGCGGGCAGCGAAAATGCACATTTATATTAAAAAACATACCATTATTCGGTATGAACAGGTATAACGCCCAGCCCTAGGGGTCATATATATCTGGGGGCCTGTACACCTATTGGGAACCCCTATCTCATCATCATTGACCTCCCCCCCCCCCCCCCCCCCCCCCCGCAGCGCGATCGCAGGGGGGGCGATCCACTATAGAGGTAGCCGGAGGGCTTACCTCTCTTCCCTGCTGTCCCAGCTCTGTCATTGATAGATCCTGGCTGGACCAGTCTCTATCAATGGATCACAGTGCACACAGATCAATGGAGTTCAATAGAACTCTATTCATCTGTATGAGGAATCTAGATTCCTCCTATAAATCTAATAAAGTGTAATAAAAAAAAATAAAAAAAAAGTTTGAATAAAAGTTTGAAAGACACATTAACCCAGTGGTCTTCAAACTGTGGCCCTCCAGATGTTACAAAACTACAATTCCCAGTATGCCAGGACAACTGTTGGCTGTCCGGGCATGCTGGGAGTTGTAGTTTTGCAACATCTGGAGGGCCACAGTTTGAAGACCGCTGCATTAACCCCTTCCATGTTAAAAGTTCAAATCACCCCCTTTTCCTATATAAAAACATGTAAACATAATAAAAATAAAACATATTTGGTATCGCTTCGTGCGTAATTGTACAACCTATTAAAATATAACATTATGTATCCCGTACGGTAAATGTAAAAAAATACCAAACCACAGAATTGCAATTTGTATAATATCCCAGAAGAAAAAGTTAAAAAGCGATTAAAAAGTCAGATCAATGCCAAAATGGTACCGATACAAAAAACAGATTATCGCGCAAAACATGAGCCCTCATACAGCCTTGTATGCGGGAAAAAAATAAAGCTACAGGGGTTAAAAAATGGCAATTAAAAAAATTTGAAAAAGTTCAGAATTAGTAAAACAGGACGTAAATTTTACAAATCTGGTATTACTGTAACCAGGCGCCTAAAGTATAAAACTAACATGTTACCTCAACCACAAGGTAAATGGCGCAGAAAAGAAAAACACTAAATCTGCTAAATTATCTTTTACTATTTCAATTTTACTTCACCTAATATATATTTTTTGTTTTGGAGAATATGTTATTGAAAAATTAAAAGGTATCCGTAAAAGCGAAAATTGGCCCGGACAAGTGGATCGTCATGAGGGACAAGTAGATTTTGCTCCATGTTAGTCCCGTGGACAAGTAGTTTTTTATAAAATTTCCACACCCTTGAAGTGTGTGTGGTGGCAACTGGGTGAGGAGTATAAAGACAAGTAGGTCCTGTCTACAGCCCAGCATGGTGGTGGGGGTGTCATGGTCTGAGCCTTCATGCCTGCTGCTGGGACTGGAGAGCTACAGTCCATTGATAAAACCATGAATGTCAATATGTACTGGGACATACTGAATCAAAGCATCATCACCTCCCTTCAGATACTTTGCTGCAGGGCAGTATTCCAACATTCCTAACAACCCCAAACACCTCCAGGATCACCACTGCATCGGTAAAGAAGCTGAGGGTAAAGGCGATGGACTGGCAAAGCATGTCTCCAGACCTAAACCCTAGTGAGCTTCTGTGGGGCATCCTCAAACAGTAGAAGTGGGAGCCAAGGTCTCTAACACCCATCAGATCTGTCATGTTGTCATGGAGGAGGGAAGAGGACTCCAGTGACAACCTGTGGAGCTCTGGTGAACTCCATGCTCAAGAAGCTTAAGGCAGTGCTGGAAAATTAAGAGATCTCTGGCAAAAAAAATAACTTATCCCCGTTGGGGCCACCCGGCGCTCAGGAAGGAGCGCGTGCTGCAGCCGGCACAAGCTCCATTCATTCCTATGGGAGTGCTGAAAAGAACAGAAAGTACAGCTCTCGGGCATCATCAGCGCTCCCATAAAAATGAATGGAGCGCGTGCCGTCTACCAGTAGATGTCGCCCGCTCCTCACTGAGAAGGCCCGGGTCCCATCCCGGGGATTGCAGGGGTCATTCCGCCCGCGATCAGCTACTTATGCCCTATCCAGTGGATACAGTACATGTTAATTTTCGCCAGAGTACTCCTTTAAGTCACAAATATAATTAATAAAACATGGAACTGTTGGTATACAAGTCACTGCAAGATGTATATAATAGGCAAGTATGGTGCAAGCTATTAAATACAGGTAAAAAGAACAGTAAAGGTTAAAGTATTAGAGTCAATAGAGACCCACCAAATACATTGTGCTTCATTAGCGAAGGGATATAACCTCAAAACCAGCGCGTATACATAGGGGCCTGGGACGCTGTACAGGCAGGATAAACCAAGACACCGGGACTCAGGTACATAACCAGGTAACTTTTACGGAACTTTTTGAACAGTTACAACCAAAACAGTACCTGAGCTATATGATAACTAATGGTACTGAAGGAGGTAACCAATGTGCAGTGTAAGGGTACGTTCACATGTACGTATTTTCTGCTGAAGAGGAAGCTGATAAGTACTGGAAGGATTACGATTTTTAAATAGAAGTAATTTAAGTTATTTGTTTAACTTTCTGACACTGGCTGATTTGAATAAAATAAAAAATAAAAATAATAAATGTTTTCAACCGGAGTACCCCTTAAACATTAATGTCATTTGCATAAACTTTGGACAGGTCGTCCAGATATGTTAAAGTTTAGATCGCACCAGGTCTCCTTCCTGGGACCCGCTGTGATCCCAAGTTATAACACGGTGAAGAGATGCTGATCTAGCAGGAGGCAGGTTAGAAATATAGAATTTTTTAGCATGTGAGTTTAAGAGAACCAAGTGAGATTAA
The DNA here is from genome assembly GCF_029499605.1 of Hyla sarda. NCBI lineage: Eukaryota > Metazoa > Chordata > Amphibia > Anura > Hylidae > Hyla > Hyla sarda. The sequence continues at coordinate 572,084,499 of NC_079189.1, read as the reverse complement.
ATACCTTAAGGTGCCCTGATCACATATTTTTTCAGTTTCTTGATATGCCCTACCTTTTTTGAGATACAAGGGTTTATAATCTGACAAGGGAATCAATCAGTCATCGTGAACTTAATTTAAAAAATGGGAATGACCCATCAGGTGACGGATGGGATGATACACTCCGGATGTGTGAATGTGTATATGTCTGCCTAATACACACCCCCTTACTGAATAATCCCACCTGTCCCCCGTCACTCCCATTATTAAAGTTAAGTTCTTGCCTATCTGACTGATTCCCTGAATTATCTGACAAACTATAAACCCTCATATCTAGGGAACGGAAGGGTGTGTCAAGAAACTGTAAAAAAAATATGTGATCAGGACACCCGGAGCTATTTAATGATTATTTAATGTAATATTTTGGGGTTGGCCACAGGAACCCTCTAACAGGAAGTCAGCAGAATTCTGAATGAAGCTCTGGATGTGACAAGTATACGGTATACACTAGTGTAGTGTTTTCCAACCTGTGTGCCTCCATTTGTAGCAAATCTACGACTGCCAGCATGCCTGGACAGCCATAAACTGTCTGCGCATGCTAAGAGTTGTAGTTTTGCAGCTGCAGGAAGCACAGACACCCGTTGGGAAACACTGGTCTAGCAAGAGCAGAGCTAGGAAAAATGTTAACAATTCTCTGGCCTGGTTTTGGGTCCAACCCTCTGGGGAGAGAGTAGTTAGACTTCCTTGGCCTTTCTGGCAGCTTCTACATAGAAACTGACTGGACAGTGTCAGGGAAACACTGCTCTAGTAATATCCAAATATGCATTCAGAATTCTGCTGACTTTCTGCTGCAAATTTTGACATCCCTTACCTGCATCCTGCTACAGCAGCCCATCCATAGTATTTTATAGCAGAGAATGTATCAAAAATTGAAAATGGTGACGCAACAGCAGAATTTGTGCAGCTTTGGCTGTATAACACATGTAGTCATGGGGTCATTACAGGGGGGGGGGGGGGTGTTAGACGATTTTCATAACGTAGTTGAATATTAATTTAATTTTTAGGTCAACGTATTATGAGAACACAATGGGGGAGAACAAACATTATGGTCTGGAAAGTTAAAAACAACATAAATAAATAAATAATGGTCTCTTCAAGAAACGACCATAATTCCTGGCTTCTTTAGAAGAGTGAATGAGTCTCTGGGTGAGTTTTCGTTTCGCTCTCTAACATTACAAGCACGTTGCGTACTGACCTTTTCACCCTCAGCCCCAATTGCAAAATCCTATTTTTTATTTTTATTTTTTTCTTCCTCTCCCACTGGAGATGTTCCGAGCTAATGAAAAAGCAATTATGGTGAAGACTTTCTAGCCGAGCTCAATGTTTTACAGATCATCCGGTGATACAAAAGAACCGTCAAATGAAGAAAAGCAACACTTACGACATGAAAGCGTCTGCTTCTACTTACAACAAAGGCCCTTGGACGGAGTACAGAAACAGCTCATTAAAGAGCCTTGGTGCAGACTCTGCCTCCCGATCCCATATTCTCATTTCTTGAACAATAATTTTTCCCACAAAGATACAATAACTTCTCTTGCATTAAAAAATAAACAAATACATAAATTAAATATATAAATAAAGAAATAAAATGTCCCCTTTAAAAATGTAAATGAGCCTTAAAGGGGTTGTCCAGTTTCTTTAAACCTCAGTTTCATATCATTCATTAGGAAATTCCTAGCTAAAAGAATTATAGGCAGATATAAACCTTTCTGATGCTAAAATGTATAATTTTTATACATTATTATGGAGGCCACCATATTGCCTTATCTTCTGTGCTGCTAGGTTAACAGCATTTAGAGCTATGCTGTACAGCAGCTACATGACCCTTTCCAAATGAAACTTCTCTTGAAGAAAAAAATAAATAAAAATGAGACATAGAAACATAGAATGTGTCGGCAGATAAGAACCATTTGGCCCATCTAGTCTGCCCAATAATATGAATCCTATCAATAGTCCCTGGCCCTATCTTATATGAAGGATAGCCTTATGCTTATCCCATGCATGTTTAAACTCCTTCACTGTATTTGCAGCGACCATCTCTGCAGGAAGGCTATTCCATGCATCCACTACTCTCTCAGTTAAGCAATACTTCCTGATATTACTGCAGAAACCTTTTAAAATATAAAATGAGCCTTAAAGTGTTTGTCCAGTTTCATAATCCCAGTTTCCTATACCCAATTAGTAAAATTTTTATTTTACTTTAGTATTATAGCCAGATATTAACCTGTTTATATATCTTTACGGTATCTAATACTAAAATTTTCTATTTTAATTTTATGCATTATTACGGGGACCGCCATGGGACAAAACTCATTTATTTTATACTTCCAAGGTGATCAAATATTGGCAGAAATCCTTGAAGTACCCCCCTACTAGGGATCGAGGATCGACCGATATTGATTTCTTAGGGCCGATACCGATAATCTGTGACTTGTCAGGCCGATAGTCAATAACTTATACCGATATTCCGGTATAAGTTATCGGCTATTTCTCCAACAACGACCCCCCCCCCCCCCGAAGAAGTGGCTGCAGATCATTGATTTAAAGCGGGCACTTTAAATCAATGAACTGCAGCGGCCTTTGTGGGGCCAGAGACCGCCACCGCCACGCGCTTCTCTCCCCCTGCCGGTCCTTAGCCCAACCACCGCCGCTGCCCCATTGCCTCCCCCATCCCCGGTTTTATAATTACCTGTTCCCAGGGCCCAGGCTACTTCTGGCTCCGGCGGCGTCCTGGGCTGTCACTGTGCGCACTGACTGTGATGTCGTGTTGAGGACGTGTCCAGTCTTTCAGCACTGATTGGACATTGTCAGAGTGTGTAGGGTTTCACTACACTGACACGTAAAATGGTAAAACCCAGTTTAGGTCCCGATTGATTTTCAGGATGACTAACGTGCAGATTTACAACCTAGCCCCTAATTTACATATTGATAAGCAAAGTTACAAATTTTAAGTATTGGTTTAGAAGTTTTGGTTGTTTTAAATAAATTCTGCTTCTGACTGGAAAAAAATATCAAATTGTTGAGCAAAAGGCAGCAATACTACCCAACAGAAAGAAAAAAGGCAAAATCACCGCTCCTAGTGATAACTTACAATGTTGAGCGCAAATATTCGAAATGCAAATTACTGCGATATTGGCAGTTCGCAATTTTGCGAATATTTATAATATATAGATACATATTTGTAATGACGAATATTTTTTTTTCTTCACAGTACACATTACAACCATAATGTGTACTGTGTAAAAAAAAAAGTGATCATCCCTCCCTGCTTCCAAGCTTGAGGTCCAAAGAAGGCTCAAATATTAAATTTATGGTGTGAGTCTGTGTGGAGCGCGAATATTTCGTACATGCAAATATTCGAGAATATCGGCACTTCCAGAGGACACTGATCCCTCCCTTCTTTTAGGTGAAAGATATAATCGCGCATGCACACTATGCGAAATTCATTACAAATTTTCGAATGAAAAAAAAAAAAAAGGGAATGAACATACCAAATATGCAAATTCCATGAACATATGACGAATATTTGTCCATATATTCGCGAAATATCGTGAATTTGAATATGGCCCCTGCCGCTTATCACTAATAACCTATTGCTGTTAGGAGTTGCCATCACTTCTGGATCGGTGGGGGTCCAATCTCCTGCAAATGAAAGGTATGCAATGCCGATGTAGTGCTGCATCCCTTTATAAAGAAATATTTTTTTCCTTTTATGAGAAAAGTGATAACTAATGGGCTCGGTCAACAAAACATTTAAGTCCTTGGCCAGGAAACTCCCCAGATCTCAATCCCATTGAGAACCTGTGGTCAATCGTCAAAAAGCGAGTGGAGAAGCAAAATCACAAAAATTGTGATAAACTCTACGCACTGATTAGGCAAAAATAGGCTGTGAACAATCAGTTCATTCTTTTGGCAGATCCACTTGGTGATGGGCAGAGTAAACCCAGGCTAAATATTGAGAAGGGATGTCCCAAAACCGATACTGGTAACGGTACCAGACATTTGCATGGGTGCCTTGTACTGAAAATGTTCGATACCCGCAGACGATAAAAATAATAGAAATCCCACTGCCCTTCCCTCAGTTTCTAAGCTGAGGCCTCTGAATCCTCCACTCCTAGTAGTGCAAGAACTTCTTCACTCCATTATTCGGAGGACCTTACACAGGATGACAGCAGTTCACTATGGGGCAGATCCTGCACAACGCTGGATAAAAGAGGGAAGGAGAAGATCCTGCACCACTAACAGAGTGGAAGATGTCCCGGCAAGGGAACGGAGGGAAGTCGAGTGGGAATTTATTGGGGCATCTACCTAATAGGAGATTCCTACCTACCTGATTACCTAACTAATGTGGGCTTCTACCCAAAATCGGGATTCCCTACTTGCCTATGTTCTGGGGGGCTTCTACCTAAAGGGGTATCCTAAATACCTACTGGAAGCTTTAACCTAATTGGACTGGGGGCTTCAACCTAAAAGGGGATTCCCTACCTACTGGGGGCTTCTAACTAGTGTGTGTGTGTGGGGGGGGGGGGGGGTGCCCTACCAAATTACTAGGGGCTTCTACCTAAGTGGTGTAATTGTGTACTTACTGGGGGCTTCTACCTAATAGGTGGTATACTTTACCTTATTACTAGGGGCTTCTACCTAATCCGGGGTATTCCAAACCTAACTACTGGAAGCTTCTTCCTAATAGGGGGTATACCCTACCAAATTACTGGGGGCTTCCCAGCCTACTGGGGGATTCTACGTAATATGAGGGAATCTCCTACATCCTGGGGGCTTCTACCTAATATGGAGGGGCTTCCCTACCTACAGGGGGTCTCTACCTAATAGGGGGTATACCCTACCTTATTACTGGGGAATTCTACCTAAATAGGGGGGATATGGCCTACCAACTGTGGGCATCTACCTAAAAAAGGGGGGATTCCCTACTCAACTACTGGAGCATATCTTAAATGAGTGTCTGTGGAGCCTTAGATGAAAGTCAAACATAAGGCCCTCAGCTAAGTCTAGAGCTTCCTCTTATGTCA